>NC_134136.1:103268564-103572444 GCF_040939455.1 Microcebus murinus
TGCATTGTAAATTTTTCTCAGGCAGGCAGATGTGTCTTTTTTTCCTCAACTAATAATAGTTTAAGCCCATAAGGGTTTCTCTTTCTCAAGCAACAAGAAGGAAAAGGCAGGCAATTTAGCAGTGTAATGATTCCATCAGAGACTCAGGTACCATCTGGTTTTCTGCTCCATCATGGTTAGTGTGTGGCTTTTATCCTCATGATTGTAACTGGGCTGATACACCTCTGGACATCATGACCATGTTCAAGGCAGAAAGAAAGAATAAGGGACAGAGCAAAAGGGAATTTTCTGGTGTCAAAATACTTTCCACCTGAGCCTTATAATTTTAAAAGTTTACCGCCAAACACTATGTATCCATTTCCCAAATCTCTCTCTCTCTCTCTCTCTCTCTCTCTCTCTCTCTCTCTCATATATATATACATATATATATATATATGTATATATATATAATTAATCACAACTGAGTCAATCAGTACCACTAGCTGTAAGGAAGTTTGAGAAGATAAATACATTTAATTGAGCAAATGGACAATTTACACAAAATCAGAGGTTTGTTAATAAGAAGAGGATAAGAGATATTATTTAGAAACTAACCATGTTTGTCACACTAAGAAAATAAACATGGGACAAGGGTATTTAAAGCTATGGATAAATAAAAAGCATCTTCTTAGACTATCCTATTATTAGCAGATTTGATGAAAAACATCTCCCTAAATCAAGCATGGGGTAAAATACAGATAAGGTATGGATATTTAAGGTGAAAATTAGGCAACATTAAAAAAAATCTCATCTTCTATCATGTTTCCTCTCTCTCTCTTTCTTGTGTCACCACCACAGTGGTCTCTTTCTTTTTCTGTTCTAATCATAGCCCTTTCCAATCTCTGATTTCTCTGCCAGGAATGTTCTTCCCCTAAATATTAAATTGAATGGGCTTATCTCAACTTTAAACTTTAAAAAAAGTCCTTATAGAGATGTTTCCTGTCCAACCACATATAAAATAGCCTCTCAGTCACTATCTATATCATTAACTTGTAATATTTCTAGTTTAGTATTTATCACTACCTGTTTGTTGTGTGCTCTCCACACCACCATTGAGAGAATGTAAGCTCCTTGCAAGCGAGAGTAGGTGCTGTTTATCATAGAAAAGGGTACAGGAAAAGGTGTGGTCTTAGTTTGAAGTAGGGGTCAAGAGGTGTTCCATACGTCATGCTAGATCTTCACTGAGATATTTGTAGCATGCTTGAAATTAATCTTCACTCTTTCCCCTTTCTTAGAACATCACATCTAAGAATAGCAAGTCAATAGGATATTGGATATTTTCAGGAAAGAAAAAGCCATAACGACTATGCTGATTGAAAATCAACATAACATTTGTTGAGAGAAACATTGTTTCCCGTTGTTGCTGCATAAATATATTTTTGAGCTCTTTTCATGAATGTCAAATGATGAACAGTAGACAATTAGCTTGTGAAAACATTTTGATCACATTTTAATTAATGATTAATTTTGCAAGATGCAATTCTTTGCCTGTTTTCTCACTACCAGGCCATTATTTCAGTGTTCAGCCCCCAAATCATATTTTTTTTAAATGTACATTAATGCCATGTAAATTTAAGGAAATGTTTAACACAGGGATTAATAGACAAGGTACTTGTTGTATATATCTTAGAGTGATTTTTTGGAACACAAGTGGAAGTTGTTCTATTTATGAAGGGCAAAAAATAATGTACTTCATGGGGGGAAGAAATTTCTAGGTCAATAATTTGATAATTTTTAAGCAAAAATCCTACAGTGTTAGGGGAAGATTTGAAGGAAAAAATTTTTCACATCCCTTTACACTTCATTAAAGACATTTTGGTGCATACTGTGAAATTATTTTCCTATTTCAGAATTACAGATCTAGAATAAGTTAAAGAACGAAATATGGGTTAGTAGAGGTAGAATTTATCCTCATGAGTCAGAGAATGGAACAGGACAACAAGAGTAGTGAAGTGCATTGAATAGAGTCTTCCATCAACATAATTCCAATTTGCCCTGGCTTCCCAAGAGCATTTTCATGTTTCATTGCTCAAGCAAAATACCCATACTGTTTTCTCTTGATCTTCCCACATTACTTATCTCCTTATTAGGTTCTCTTGTTAGTTTATTGGCTGAAAATTCACTGCTTTGGGAATATATCTACAATGGACTTAACCCAAACAATTTGGGCAATAAGAAAATATATACTCAATGGTGTGTTTGCCTTCTCGCTTAATTTCATTTCAGACCTATTAAATAATCAATACAGGATGGAAAAATGACAGTCTTGTGAAGGAGAGCTGAAAAATTAATATATTAATATTATGTGTTTAAGAATAGGAATGATCTGAATGTAGGCATATATGGAACTCTAATATTTCATTGGCTGATTTATCAGAGGGAATCTATATGATCTCAAATGGATGGACAGGATGTGGAAATCTTGTTTATCTAATATGTACACGAAGAAGAATCTTCCAGGAATCAGACTTACTCAAAATTGTGAGTTGTGCAGCAAGTGTGATTATATCAACATTTTCTTTATTGATGCCAGACCATTGTGGGTGGGAGTATTCTGGTTTCAGTGATCACACTAACATAAACTTGAACCTGTTCTCTTATTACTGGCTCTGTGACCATAGGCAAGGTACTTAAACACTCTGATCCTCAGATTCTTCCTTTGTAAAATGGACTCCTTTCCTTAAAAGCACAAGTATGAAGATCGAAAGTTATATAAAACTCTTTAGCACATTGCCTAACATGAAATGAGTGCTAATTATGTATTAATCTCCTTCCCATTCTCCTCCCTGGGAGAAATGAGTGATTCAGAGTTTGTAATTCAGTTGAGAAGAAATTTCCGAATTGTATAAAAGGCAGTATTGCTTATACATTCATTCATTAGCCCCCTTATTATCACTCTGAATGCTATTTGCATTACATAGTTTAGCCCTGGTGTGTATAATTTGAATTTAACTAGAAACAATAGTCCTGTCACCAATGTTGCTTCCAACTCAATCACCTGACCTTCAGCTAGGTTAGATCCACTGGCACTTCTAGCAATTTTGAAACTCCAAAAAAGTAACCCCCTTACTTTATGCTAATTTCCAAATAATCAGAAAAACAGTTGAATTGGCTGCTTCGTCACCTTTGTTCCTAAAGACAGAAAATAAAAATGTGTGTGAGATGGCAGGCCTGGCTTAAATTCTGTCTTAGCTTGGACTCTCTTAGAAGCAGACTCTGAGCAAAGGATTCCAGTGAAAGTAATTTCTTAAGTAAATGCCCATGGGAAATATTAGTGAGGGATCATAGCAGCAGAATAGAAAAGGGGACAAAGCTAAACAAGGGTTCAATTTCAGGTGAAGTCCCAAACTCAGCTTGATCCTACGGTGAGCCCTGGACCAAAAATTGTACCTCTGAGTTATTCCTGTCTCAAGGCATAGAAACTGTTCTTTTAAAGCCCAGGACCAGTCAATCATAGGCTGCTTCAAGGAACATAAACTCTCAGAAACTTCTGGTTCTAAGTTAGGGTGAAACAGCTCCAGTACCCAGGGTCAATCCTTTGAAGAAGTTGAAGCTGTTAAGCCTTATCACAAAGCACAGAACCAATTTGGGGTGGAACAGCACTGGTAAAGGAGATGAAGGTGATAGGATAAGATCACTAATTTTATCCAATATCTTGGTTCCTTGCATTTTCTCAATCAGGAGCAAATGGGTTGCATTTTCTCAATCAGGAGCAAATGGGCTTCCTCAGAGCATTACTCCCAATGCGGTAAATTGTTTTAGTAAAATGAACAGTGCCATTGCTTGAATTGAATGTTGTGTAGTATTAATAGGCTATTTCATTGTACCTTAAGGCTGCGGTCTCCGACACCCCCCGCCCCTGGCACACCAGGAACTGGCCCCCACAGCAGGAGGCAAGCAGCTGGTGAGCCAAGCAAAGCCCCACCTGCACCCACAGCTGCCACAGCTGCTCCGCATGGCATCCCTCCCATCACCGCCCAATCCCCGCTCCCTCACCTCACTGCCCCTGCCCCAGATCAGCAGGGGCATCAGATCTTCATACCAGCGGGAACCCTGCTGCAAACTGCACATGTGGGGGATCCAGGTTGTGTACTCCCCAGGAGAATCTAACGCCTGAAGATCTGAGATGGGGCTGAGCTGGCAATTCCTGCCCACCCCCCAGCCTCCAGTCCGCAGGAAAAACTGTCTTCCAGGAAAATGGTGCCTTGTGTCAAAAAGGTAGAGGACTGCTGCCTTAAGGGTTTCTGATAACAGTGTAAATATATGAACAATTAGTGGTGTTATGGTAGCCATTTTTGTTAAACATATATGTTTATGCCAATATGGTAGCCATATTTGTTAAACATATAGGATGTGCCAAGCTATGTATTATAATAGATGGTTTATATACTTTACTGTCTTATCAAACATCATAGGCCTCATTTTAGTGATGAAGAAACTGAGTCTCAGAACATTTTTTTAAAAATCTTGTAACTAATAAGTTACTAAACTAAAACTGGACTTCTGGTGGAAATCCAAAACCTTGCTCATTCCAATAAGCTAAATTTTTTCTCTTTAACTGCAGTAATGGAATCTGTGAGATGGTAGGAAGCCACCAGTATTACTTATCTATTATATTACTGTGTAACACATCATCCCCAAACTTAAAACAATAGGCATTTGTCATCCCCACAGTTTCTAGGGGTCAGGGATCTAGGAACAGTTTAGTTAGGTAGTTTTGGTTTGGTGTCTCTTATGAGATTGCCATAAAGATATTGACTAGGGCTGCAGTTCTCTGAAGGCTTGATTGGAACTGTAGGATCTCCTATCAAGGTGGCTTACTTACATCTGTGGCAAATTTGTGCTGGTGATCAGCAGGAAGACTCAGTTTCTTGCCACATGGGCCTCCCCTTATGACTGCTTGAGTGTTTCACAAAATGGAAGTTGGTTTCTCCCAGACTGAGTAATTCAAGAGAGGGCAAGTTGGAAGCCACCATATATTTTGTGTCTTAGGCTTAGAAGTCACATATCATCATGTCCTCAATATCTTACCAGTTACAAGATCAACCCTATTCAATGTGTGAGAAGACTATATATGGGCATGAATACCAAAAGTTGAGGGTCATTAGGGGTCATCTTGGAAGCTGGTTACCACACTACCATTCCTTTGTTCTTTATACTAAATGTGGCACCCCTGCTGTCTCCCTTGAGGATTTGCTAAGCACTCTGTTGCTCCCACCCAAAGAAAACTTAATTAAAACTACCTTAGTAACAATAACAACAACAAAAAACAACAAACAATAAATATTCAACACATTAGTAAGAAATTTAGATGTTACTGAATATTTAGAAAGGAGATCAAGAAGAGGATTTACATCACACACCATTCGATAGCAACAAAATTAAAATTTCCTTTACATCTGCCTGCTTTTCTTTCTGAAATCCCTCTCTTCAGCCGCCAGCTGTCTCATTTTTATTTATCTCTTTCCCACATAGCCTTGAAAATCTCCTCTGCCGTGCCAAATAATTCAGCTATGATCCTGAGTTTACAAACACATTCTTGGCAAAACAAAATCCTGATGGCCATTCTTACTTTCTTTTGAGTGCAAAGATCTTTGCCCTATTATGGAAAATGGAGGTCAAAGTATCTCACTGCTATTTACTGAACAAAAGTACTATTTCCTGGGGTGAAGGGAGAGAGACAAATATGTTCACTTGTTCAGAAAATAAATTTTTTCTACTAATTGTTTTATACATGTTATGCTCTTCTGGTTTCCTGATCCAGGGAGGACAGCAATTCTTGAGTTTCTTGCTGATTAGTGGCCATACCTGCTTTAAGTTACAGCTCTCAAGTTTTTGCCATTGAATTTGTTGTATCCTTTCTTATCTTATCACTGAGCTCTTAATCAGCTCGCCAACATCCTGTGTTGTTTAGAAATATACTCATGATTTCTGTTTTTTAGTTTTCTTGATTCTGGAAGAGAAGTGAAAATTTTGCCTCGAAGGATACAAGCAGTTATGAGTGGATACTTACTACATAAGGGCCCTAGCTTTGTCATGCTCATTGATGCACACTCGACCCAGAGCCCCACACTCAGCACAGACGGTTCACATGCCTGTTAATTGACTCTAATTGACTGAAGAATTAGAACTCCAGTTCCCTGGGTGAGGGGAGCAATGAGAGCAGAGGTTTGTCTGCCTGCATAATCCCTACTAATGAGCTCCACTTTACTTTGATGCTCATCTCAATTTTCTTAAACAGAAAAAAAAAAAAGCTTTTGGCAAATTCCAAGGGAGACTGTCACTGAAGTCTTGCTAAGTTCAAGCTTTGAGTTTGTGGGCATTAAAAAAATATATCGATGAGGTCTTTGCCCTGTAACTGATCACATTTTTATGTGGAGGGGTCCAACAAGTTATGGCTATAGAATGTTTGGTACCAGTTTTGAGGGGATATGTTTACTGAAGCATATTTTATGCCTATTCTTCATTTTCATATGCTTTCATAAAATGAGATATATTGGCTATGTAGTAATTAAAGGCTGAAAAAAGGGCTATTATGAGTTAAGAAGGATGGTAAAGATTTTGTTTTTAAGGGCAGTGCAATCTCTTTGGGGAAAAACTTATAAGTAAAAGGGGAGGTAGAAATGGAAAAGTCTATTCAGGAATAATTTACAGAGATAAATCTGGATGTAATAAAAGGAGAAGTAGTGATAGGGAAGAATGAAAAAGGAGGTTCCTCTAGATTGTAGAAGATCTTGAGTAGCAGGTCAAACTTTGGATTTTATGCTATAGGTGTTCCGAACCCATTGGTGACCCAAAGAGACATATAATGAAGATACTACTTATGGGAAGGTTAACCCCAGTCACTATGTATATGATAAATTAATGCAAGGAGAAACTGGAAGCGGGAAGAGAAACAGAAAAATCTCAGAAATTTGGAAATGAGAGAGAAGAGTTGAGCCCATGAATATTCCAATGCAAATTAATGTTCTATTTTTTTCTTTGCAGTTCTCAAATCTGGGCTTTATGCAATATGCTTTGAAAATATGATAATTATATTGATTTGTAGAATCATTGATTCCTCTTCTACCTCACTGGGGTTTGTAAGGTACATTCTGATAATTAACTATATTTCATTGTAAAGGCCATTGAAGCTCTTAAAATGGCCTTGGTGAATGCATATAACTGTGACTGTATTGGACTTGAAATTATTGTAAAAATTATTTTTAAAGAATTTTCACTTAGGCACAACTAATGCGAGTAAGAATCCTAAATGTAAGTTACTTCTAGACATGTCAGTACACTTGTATCACTTTACTACTAATACATTTTTACAGTTTAATTAATTCCAGATGATACCACAATCACAGCACAATACTTATCTTTTCTAAATAATTCCGTTTATAGATTTGTCCAATGCAATGTTAGATATTTTATCTTTCTGAAGAGCAGAGCGGTGTGGAAATTCTGAATATACATGTGCATGCTGAAAGCAATAAATTGGTGATTTTCTCCTCTGTGGGGCAGAAGCAAGTCAGATGGATATAAAGAGAAAATCCTACAAGTAATAATTTTAGAGCACTTCTTAGTAGCAATTTCAATTTGTCACTAGCACTATATGTATTCCCAACTGTTACTCCTTTCATTTCATAATTTTTATTCTCAGATCTCTCCATTTTATATCCCAAAGATAACATTTGCTTAAACATAAAAATAACATTTAGCTGCCTTTGCATGGCCCTTGCAAATTTATCTCTCACTTATTTCCCTTAGTTCCCCAGTAGCCTTGAAAAACACCCAAGTTGGCTGAATTCTAAACAGAATGACTGTGACATCTACACCATCTCCACAGTAGCATAATTCCAAATGCCTATTTGATAGCTCCAATTGATGGCTAATCAGCCCTTCAAATTTAACATGCCTAAAAAGGAATTTTTGTTTATCCTTCCACTCTCAGACTTGATCCTCCTCCAGCTTCTCCACTTAGTACATGGCACTGCCATTACATGGGTGCCCAGGTTAAAAATAATTATGCTAATTTTAAAAAATAAAAATAAATAAAAAATTAGATTTTTTGATTCCTCTCATTCCCTAAATGTCTTTCCAGAACACTCTAACTGCAAAATATATCCCAAGTCTAATCACTTCTCTCCTTTTCTGCTGCCCCCACCTTAGTTTACCCCCATCTTTCTCCAGAACTCCTTCAGGAGTCTCCTTACTCGTCTGTGTTCTCATCTACCCTTTGATCCATTCTCCACATAGTAGTGTCGACAGGACTTCCCAAAAGAACACCAAAAAAAAAAAATAAAATCTCTTGATTATGCACATTTTAAGTTTTTGGACCTGCTGCTGTAAGGGAGACTATAACTCTACAGAGTCTAAGTAGGATCTAAAAATGGGAAAATTAGGATAGAGTATTTGTTATATTTTAAGTCTTGGGCTGGGTGATTTAAAGGTGAGTCTTGCTAGGCAGGGGTTGGTTGAGATAGGACAAATTTTATTACATAGGTTTTGGATTGGTCAGTACTATGAAACAATGGTCTTATAGTGAGTTTTGAAAAATATGTTGCTGAGACAGTTCACAGTCATCTTTTAGGAGCAGGTGTTTCCTAGACCAAAGATCTAGGTTATTTTGCTTAGAGAAGTATTGTTTAATATAGGGGCAGAAATATATGCCTGTTTCTAGTTTCACAGGGAGAGGGAATTGTGCTTCGTAAGTATTTAAACTTAAAACAACTCCTCATATCCCTGCCTATAAACCTTGGAAAGCCTTCTGTTATACCCAGAGTAAAATCCAAAGTCAGATTAGAAGATCCTAGATACGTTGTCCCTTGCCTCCTCCCTGACTTCAATTATTATTGCTCTTCCCCTTACTCTCTGAGTTCTAGCCACACTAGCCTTTCATCTCCTTAAATAAGCCAGGCTCATTCCTGTGCTTGCTGATTGCCTGTCCTGGAATGAGTCTTTCTTTCTACCTTCTCATTATTCAAATATCATCTCCTCAGAGAAGGCTTCCGTTTAGGTTTCCATCTAAATTAACTTATGATTCCAACATCGCTTCACTTGAGAGCTCATGGCACTCAATTCTATACAAAATTATGGACTCTACAGCCAGAAAGTCTGGGTTCAGATCTTTGTTTTGTTATGTATTAGCAACAGTACCTTGGGTATGTTACTTTGACTATCTGTGCCTCAGTTTCCCCATACATAAAAAGGACAATGATGATACTTATAGGGTTGTCATGAACCATAAATAAGTTTGGCTTTGTGGAATGCTGACTCCCTAAATATCAGCAACACAACAGATGGGTAAGATAACTGTGGTAAGGAAGATCACCACCTCATCAGAACTTTGGTTGTGTCTCTGATAGGTGAAGACAGAGTCAGAATTTATTGAGAATTAGAAGTTTGATTTAAGGTCTTTTTTTTTTTTTCAACAAAAGGGACTTTACTGGATTGGGTAAGGATTAGGATATAACAGTTCAGGATTGGTGAAAACAGGTAAGTTGTAATTTTGAGACAGGATTTCAAAGAATCTTAGGATGTAAGTTCTCTTTTAACTCTATTGAAGAGTTGATGGATCTTTTCAAAACTCCCTGTAGTGAATAATCAAGCCATTTGCCTTAGTGAAAAACTCAGACAAAGTAAAGGAATGACAGTGGAATAGCAAAGTCAAGTTATCTTGGGTGTATAAGGGTATATAGTGTTAGTCCTCAATGTTCAAGTCGAACATAGAGGTAGATGGTTTTGGGTCTTAACATGTAAAGCATGTAGAACAGTGCCGGGCACATAAGAGCTTAAGAAAAGTGAATTTTATCATTCATTTATTATCTTCATGGAAGCCACAAGGGTAGTCATTTGCTTGAATCTCTAGGTCCTGGCACAAATAGTAGTTGGCACAAAGTAGGTACTCTATAAATCACTGTGGAATAGATGAATTTATTCATTTATCTATTTACTGTTTCACTCCCTAACTAGGATATAAACTTCATGAGGACAGAAAACATGTCTATCTTGTTCAGTACAGAATTCCAAGGGCTTAGAGCAGTGCCTGGCATACAGTAAGCACACAATGCATATTTGTTGACTAAGTTAATAAACTTTTAAGTATCACAAAACAACCTTGAATATGAAACCAGCTCTCAGTTTCTTTCACCTCCACTGAAAGGTGTGAGTCCAGAAAAAGAGCACAAAAAAATAAAAAAAGGAATAATAAAATCAGTTTCATTTAAAACAAATTTGGGGAAACACTGGTTAAAAATCTTAAATAGGATTCTTTCCTGTAAGGCTTCTCAGATCCTTTAATCTGCTAATGTGCATTGTGAATTACTAATAGGGGAATAGAGTGTATATTCATTTGATCAGGGAAACTTTTTTCCCCCTTTTTGGTTGAGAAAACTTATTTGCATCTCTGGAAATATGACACTAGTGCTATTTGGGATTCATTTTGGGAAATGGTGCATTAAGCATTTTTATCCCCAAAGTTAGGGATGCCTTCATAGGAAGCAGTATGGGACTTGGCAGTATTGAGCCACTTCAGGATAAGAGAAGAAGCACAGATGGAGGCAGTACCATCCTGATAAGGGCTGGGGCTCGCTGGAGTTTGCACATAAATGTCCTGCTTGCTAATAGAAAGCACTTAGGTATGAGGGAGAGACTGGCTGAATGTCTCCCTAGTTGATGAACACTCTCCAATCTTAATTATGAGTCCTCTGTGTGTCTCTGACATGTAGTACCACGAGAAAAGAGTTCTACTAGATAATCCAAGAAGCACTTTGTTCGTTTATTTGGCCATCAGATATAACTTTAACTTAGGTTATACCCCTAAAACGTTGCATCGTTGGGGAGCCAAAACCAGGACACAGGAAAAAGATCTGATTCTGGTGTCCACTTAAAATGACTTACATGCTTTAGAACAGTTATTTCATCTTTGTATGCCTCAGATTCATCAGGAAGACATTGAGCAACCTTGATGATAGTCATAGATTCTGAATTGTGCTCTGAGGAACTTTAGTCTGAGCGAGACAGGGAAGTAGGCCTAGGAAGGCCTCTAGGAGCAGCATATAAATGGACCCTATTAGTGTTCCTAAGTCAATACAATCCTGCTCTTATTTGCTCTGTGTAATTTTATTAGAAGACAGAAAGCTCCTACTAAAAAGTTTGTTTTAACTTAGCCCTTTCTGTACAATTTTGTTTGAAGACAAGAATCTGCCATGAAAAAAGTAGTTTGAAAACCTGTGTACCAAAAAAGAGTCCACTGCCTTTTTTTGTACCACACACAAGCTAACAATGTTTTGGTATTTTTAAATGGTTAAAAATTTCAGAAAAGAGAAATAAAGGTTTAGTATCCCTAATCCTAAAATCCAAACATCTAACATGCTCTAAAATCTGAAACTTTTTGACTACCAACATGACATCATAAGTGGAACATTCCACACCTGAACTCATGTGATGGGCCACCATCAAAATGCAGTCAAAACTTTGTTTCATGGACAATTATTAAGAACATTGTATAAAACTACCTTTCAGTCTATGCGTATAAGGTGTATATGAAATATAAATGAATTTCATGTTTAGACTTGGGTCCTATTCCCAAGATATATCTTTATGTATATGCAAATATTCCAAAATTCGAATAAATGGGAAATCCAAAACACTTCTGATTTCAAGCATTTTAAATAAGGGATACTCAACCTGCATTCCATAATCCATGAAAATTATATGAGATTCAAATATCGTTGTTCATAAATATAGTATTATTGGAACACAGCCACACCTATTCGTTTAGATATTGTGTGTGGCTGCTTTTTATTGGCTACGGGGCTTCAGCAGCAGGGCTGAGTATTTGCCACAATGACTGTTTGGTCCATAAAGCCTACAATGTTTACTACCTGGGCCTTTACAGGGAACATTTGGTGACCCCTGACCTAGATGGTCAGTAACATCCTTTTCTATCACCAACATGTGATTTTTGTTCATTTTCATAGAACCATATTGACTAGCTGTGTAAGATTCTGCTCAAAGCAAATTGAACCAAGCAAAGACTCTTTCACCATGTTATAAACTTGATTTAATTTTGGTTACAAAGATGCTTCTCATTTAAGAACATATAGGACCTAACTAATCCATATCTTCCCATCTGTCCTCACCTTCATTCTGAATGGTATTTGATATTTTCTACTTTGTTATGTTGAATATTTCTTTTTTTATAGTATTTTAATAGAGCAACATAAAATAGCATGGCTCCCCTGCAATGTAAGTATTTCAGCATGACAGAGTTATAGTGTTGTAAGGAAGCTTGAGATGCCATCTAATCTCTCCTCCTCCTGGACAGAATTGTACTTTAAACACCATGGAAAGGTCTTGGTTTACTGTAGTCTTTAAAATCCCCAGAGAAGAACATTTCTAAATTCACACTTTGTAGTGCATCAGTTGTCAAATGATTTGTAACTTGGATGCCTAAGTCTGACCAAAAGTATATTTAGAGTTGTTCCATTTTAAGGCTTTAAAATAGTTTATTAATAGGGCAGTACTTCTAGCTACTCAAACCTTGATTTTTATTCTAGCCCTGAGTCTTAAATCTGGGGAACCACAGCTTCCCAGATATGGTATCTTCTGAGATTGGTGATTAAAGGGCGGGACCTGGGAGACCACTCTATTGTTGCACGCTCTATTCTCCCCTCCACACTGTGAAATCCTTGTGGATAAGAGCAAAATTCCTTTTCTTCCTAAGTCCCATAGCACACCTCTTTGCAAGCATCTTTATTACAAAAGATGAAAGGAGGGTGGATCTAATCGAATACATACTTTATACTGGAAAGCAACCAAGCCTCTCTGTGCATGCACTTCCCCCATACGATCAATAATAATTAGCATTTTATTTATATTGTATAATGCAGTTCTTTTCAGAAGTCTGATTTGGAAGCCAATTACTGTTTGTGTTCTCCAAAGTGGTTTTTGATGGAGTGCTAATTATGTTCCACCTCAAGTGCAAAGCTGACAGGGGACCACAATTGCCTTTTTGCAGAAGATCTGCCTGATGAATCTCTGAGGATAGCCTCACACTGTATTCTGGGGGACAAGTAAATGTGAAAATCCGTTTTTGACCAAGAAAATGATACCATTTACATAACAAAAACAAGATTTAGACTTTGTAAAACAGCTGCATAACTGTGACATGAATTTTTTTAGCAGAGAAAAAAACATACAGGAAAATATATATCAACTCAGGATACCAGCTGAATCTGGGTTTAGTGGTTCATGGGGGAACTGTATTTTAAAATAAATCTAACTCAAATGGATTTTTGTTCCAGATAGAAGATCAACTTAATAAATTAGTCCTGCGTAGAGAAGTACGTCACGTTTAGCAAAAGAAGACAATATAGGAAAGTAGAGCCCATCTTTTCACTTGTGCCAACATAATCAATCCTGTCACAGGACTTTTTGCACTTGTTTTTTTTAGCTCAACTCAAGGAAACTTGATCGAGATTTTTTTCAATATAACACATTTTTTTTTCAATGTAATATAGTAAAGATCAAAGAATACTTTAACTCCACATTCCTTTCTTTAATGCCTTCTATGGATCACACTAGCCTTTGCAAGCACCCTTTTTACCACCAAAGTCCCTGCAACTTATATACTAGGCTTTAATGTATGTATGTATATTTGTATGTATGCATGTGTGTATGTAGTGTACAAAATGGCTGTGCTCTGGTATTACTAGGAAAGGATGGGACTCTCTTCATGACTTGGGATTTAGTAATTGTGTTAACGTAAGGAGGGTGACAATAGCAATCTGTTAATTAACATACATCTACCATAGCATACTTCTATGCCTGATTATGTGCTTTTGGGAGAAGACCTACGTTTTAGTGTCATGAGGCTTCTTAGGAATGTCATCTTGATAATCACAGCATTAAATCCAAACTCCTTTGTCAGGCAGCTAGAGTGTTAACCCATCGCTAAAGTAGATAGGTCTTGGGTCTAGACAGAATACAGCATTCTTTCTTCTGTGACCTGGGAAAGGGTTGGGGTGGGAGTGGGAGGAGTAGAGATGGAAAAACAGGTCTGTCTGGGACCAAATTTAGTTCCCTTTTAAAACACTGAACTGCTTCCAAAGAAATTAAACTCATGACCTCGGTCTACATGAAATGAAGCCAGATAAATTAACCTGACATACACTGTTATATAAGAAATCCTTAAAAAAGAAGAGCTGATAAAACCAGGGAATCATATTTCCTGTAACAAAGGTTGTTAAGAATACTAATCAGTGATGTAATTTGGTATACCATATTATAATATTCCCAATATTTTAAAAGAAAAGGACAAAAATGGTGACAAATTGATCCTAGAACAATGTCATTGACAAAAGGTGCAACCATTTCTTGATATTACATTTCCTGTTCTAAGCTCTGAAAGAAATTAAGCCTTTTGACGCTCCCATCAGCAAAAAGAACACCAAACAAATACTTACATTTTCTTATAGAATAGATGCTAAGCAGAGGTTTAAAAATAAAATATCTGATGGAAACTGACAAATCCACAAAAGGCTAACAATGTATTTGCTTCACTTGTAGCAAGTGTTGGTTGAAGGGGGCAAGTGCTCAACTAGCCCCAAGTGAAGGAAGTAAAACTAAAAGAAAGATCTTAAAATATTTTTCTTTAGCAGTGAAGTCATGTGCATGTTTTATATTTGAAAGGAAATTAAAGGAAAAATTGAATTTTAAAATTCAGTGAATTTCATTGGGATGAATGCTATTGGAGGCCCAGTAATGGCTGAACATTTCTTGAAAAGAAGATAGGTAACTGAAAAGCGAATCAGAAACCAAGATAGAATGTTTGAAGGTAAAGGCCAGAGGTAAGTCTAGAATAGAAATTAATCTATTAGGCCGGGAGTGGTGGCTCACATTTGTAATCCTAGCACTCTAGGAGGCCGAGGCAGGAGGATTGCTTAAGCTCAGGAGTTTGAGACCAGCCTGAGCAAGAGCGAGACCCTGTCTCTACTAGAAATAGAAAAAATTAGCCAGGCAACTAAAAATAAAAACAGAAATAATTAGCCGTGTGTGGTTCGTGCCCATAATCCCAGCTACTTGGGAGGCTGAGGCAGGAGGATCACGGAAGCCCACGAGTTTGAGGTTGCTGTGAGTTAGGCTGATGCCAAGGCACTCAAAGAAAAAAAAAAGAAATTAATCTATTAGATTATCATATTAGATCATGTATAAAGTTCCTTATTTCTTTTTAACCACTTTGGTACGGCGCTCACCGGCTGGGAAACCTTGCCCACAGCCGGCACTCATAGTCCGCACGGTAGTGTGTGCTGTGCATTGACGACGAATCCGTTTTGCTCTTGTGTGATGAGGGAAGCTTGAAAGCACTGAAGGCTTGTTTTACTTTACAGGCAGCTTTACTTGTAATGTAAATCAGAATAGGTAACATAAACATGTATGTTTTCATTACGTTATTTTTAAATGTTCACAATTTTATTTTGATAAATGAAAAATTAGAAAAGTCATATCACGGCTGTCGGCTAAAGTCGCTGTGTGTGTTCATCTGTGGCTGTCGTACTGAAGTGATTAAACACACACTCAGCCATGATGTGGAATTAGAATTTTGAAAAAACTCCACAGGAAAAAAAAATTAGAATTTTAGAAAATCAAATTACAGGATAAGATGTCAAGCCATTAGTAGTTAGTAATCCACATGCTTCTAATGTCACACATCTTCTACTTTCTAGCTCAGACTCTTGTTGTTACTTTTTCTTTCCTCCCTGGTCATTTTCATCCTTCAGTGTCTAACTCAGACTTCGCTGGCCCAGGCAAAGTCTTCTATCCTGCTCTTCTTCTGATTGTTCTGCTCCACTTTAGCTCAAAATCACCTAGGATTCTTGCTTAAAGATACAGATTCCTGGGTTCAATCCTGGATCTAATGAACCAGAATTTTGGGGATGGTACTCAAGAATCTGCCTTTAAAATTTATTTACTTGTTAAAACCAGTGGTCTGAGTTTTGGATGTTGGTGAGATGAAGAGGAAGGGAAATATTCTTACCTGCATTGTTTTAGCTTGACTTTTTCATGTCTGAGTGTGGGAAACCTCATCTGTGAAAAACGTCTCCAGATGCCAAAGCAGAGTGAGGATTATCTGTGTGTGTGTGTGTGTGTGTGTGTGTGTGTGTGTGTGTGTGTATGTGTATGTATTGGGGGCTATGGGTTGCCACTAAACTTAATTGACTTTAATTGTGTCTATTTTATTATGTTATGCCCTGGATAAATAAGGAATCTCAAATGCATGGAGATCTTTTGATTTAAATAAAAATCTATAAGTGTTTTGGTTTTATAATGGGTTTGAGTTGTATGTTATCTGTTTTCCCCTCTCTTTTATCCCCCACTCTTCTAAAAAATTAGTCATTAAATAATAGGCATTTTAGATAAGAACTATAGATATAGATTTTTATTCCTGAAGACTCCATTTTTCCCTAAAATAGAAAAAGTCAAGTTTTGTCTTACATGAAAGACATAAAGTAAGATGTGAAGTATTATATGTGCAATACTTAAGTTCACATTTGTTTACTATAAGTTTGTTACTTCAGAAATAACAGGACACTGAATTACTAAATGTATGTACATTCAATAACAGTTATTCAGAAAAATAGAAAATTTTAGAACTATATATTTTGAGAATAGAGAGATTAAGAAGGGATTATTTCATATCTGCACAGTTCTTAGAAAATAGATATGATGGGTGATCCTATTTGAACAAATGTCAACTGCCAGCTGACATTACCAGCTTATATCGAAGAAGAGTCACAAAAAATATAAAGAGACTCATCATATTGAGAATGGATAACACAGAATAAGTCAGCAAGGCCAGCAAAAGAAGAAAGTATTAGAAGTATAATTTAAAAATAGTTTTGGCAAGAAGAAGTTGGGGAGAAGGCAGAGTAGGCTATAATAATATTTATAACTCAAAGATGGGCCAGACCTAAATGTACACCTTGGCCTCTTTCCATCCTAAAATGTTCTATATTACCAAAAAAGGTGTTATGATTTATACTCAGCTCCAAGTCTATACTGGTTTAGGTTCCCTGTGTTCAAGTCTGCTTCTTTTTTTCACAGGAAAACTAGTCATGTAGATCTCAAGTAAAATATGCAATTGATTTATAAAAATAAAATTCAATTGAGGAAGGAAAATTTGTCTTTAAAATACATTAAAAATACCAGCATTTGACAAAATCTACCTAATTACATCTAGTCCTATACATATGTTCAAAATTAATATGCAATCAATGCACGGAAATAAAATTCAGTTGAGGGTAACTACTGTGTCATTAAAAAGAAAATAGAAAACTAGCCTTTCTGTAAAAAAAAGCCTAGCCAATCATATAAAAACACATATACACACGCATTGACTGGTAAATGCTGATGGATTTATTAATTGATTGAGGTCAATTTTTATTCTAAACATTTTTCACAGTGCAAATTTGTTATATTAAATAATCTTGATACTAAATGGATCACTGAGAAGGCTTAGTAATATATTTTATACTAAATTAATCGCAGTGAAAAAATCTTTGAAATAGATTTGATTTTTTATAATTATAATAATCTGTGTTTAAATGTTAGAACACTGGCTCTATTTAAAAATGGTACTAACTCTAGGAGATAGGATATATAACGATTAATTGTTTCTACCATGAAGCTATAATAATTTATAGAAGTGTTAATATGCAAACTAGAATATGAGTTTATAAGAAAACCAATTCACATATGATACCCAGTGGTCATACTATATTAAAAGCATTCTGATGATCGAAGAACATACCATATTCTATAATGTTGTTATCTGTTAAACTTGTGCCCTTCTGAGTATGGTGAATGGCAAGCCTGACCTTATCTTCAAATATCTGCTTCATGTTCTAATTAAATTGTACTACAAGCTTCTCCCTACATTAGAGTGCAAATATTCAAAGCACAGTGAAAGGGATAGTGAAGGATCTCTAAGCAAGAGAAAGATACAGAGGGATTGGTTTCAAAACTTCAGAAAAGAATTGAGGTAGTGTCTAGGGAGCAGAAGTGAAGAAATGGATGTGACAACTATTTCGGAGGAATGATTTACGCAGTCAGTGACAGTTTTAGAATTGGAGCAAGTGTGAGATTGACTCCCAGCATTCTGGCTCTGGCCACTGTGGAAAATAGTACCATTACCTGGGATAGGGGAAAAGCTGTAGTGGCGTCTGGTGTTTGTTCATCTGGTTTGTTGGTTGATTGATTGGCTTTATTTAATTTTCTGAGAAGAGTCATGTTTATAAGCTGCAAGCCTAACTGCTAATACATTAACTTAAACATATAGCAGTGCAGCTTTTCTCTTTTGTATAGCATAAAAAAGAATTGGGAAAGGAAGAAGATGAGGAGGTCAGCAGCATTTCATGAGCAACTATTATATCCTTTATCTAATATCAGATTCACAATCAAACTGTACAGAAGGGAGTCTGTTGTGATTTTACAGATGAGAATCCTGACATAGCAGGATTGAGTTACTGGCCTGCTTTCTCATAGTCAGAAGGTGGCAGCCTCACAATTCAAACCCAGTTCTGTCCATCTCCACGATCTTAAGTCTTTTAACTGTATGAGAAAACCTCCAAAATAGAAGAAAAAAGAATGGAATGGAAGTAAAGGGGAAGGACTGAGAAAAAAAAATGATTGAGTTATCAAAGAATAAAGAAGCAACTCCCAATGAAAAGGACCGAGCAGAGATGTGTATCCATGAGCAGTTCTTACCTCTGCCCAAACAAGTTCATAGTCCTCCCTAAAGGTAGCAGGAGGTTTACACAGAATAATAGTTCCTCACAGGTGTCCCTAGTCTGCAGGCAACTTAAGTATGCAGCGGGCAAGTGAATTGGTGCCCGTTTATGGCCAAACCACTGCTCCTCAGACTTCTGCTTTTAGAGTCATGCTTCTCAACGTGGGCTGCCGCAGATCCTCACATTATTTCCGGTCTGTGGGGTAATTGAGAGTAGGCCACTAGAAACTTTTATAGAAATCCCACTAAGTGATGTTGTATGTGTTGCATCCAGTTATTTCAAAACGAGCTTGTATTTTGTATGTCTTTCTCTTTCATTTTTCAAGTAATTGGTATTGCCTTTTACAAAAGAATCTATCTGTGATGAATTGGGAACAAAGGAACAAAAACTGGCCCTTCACCACAGATAATTTGAGAAGTAAGCTTTAGAACATCAAAAGAAAAAAGGTGAAAACCTGATAGGTGTTTTTGTGCTCTTGGTAACAGACACTTTCTCTTATAAATGCAATGGTTTAGTGAACTGCCTTCACAGAGCCATCTATTGACCCCACATACAAATATAATCAAATGATTTGTGTCATTTGAAGCTACACAATAGATGAACCCGGTTTTTGTAATTTAACAAAAAATCCAATTTATGTAACATATTAAAAGAAGCATTATCAACTTGTTTTCTCCTCAGAAGACTGTAGCTATTAAACTCCTTAATTACTTCATTTTCACTCTCAGTGTAATATTAGCAGTTTAGCACTTCAAGTACAAAAATGATTAATGAGCCTGAGAATTCATTCGCATACATATCACTTTGCAGCTTGACATAACCCTGGAGCCTATTCTCTGTTCTAGCCATAGACGTACTTCCCTAGCAAATATCTTATTGCATATTAAATGCCTAATCATTGCAAAGTAGGCATAACACCTTTTCTGTTTCTTTTATGCAAATAGAAAAGACAACAAATCAAATGCATTCAAATGTAACATTTAAAGGAATGCATAAATCCATGGGAACACCTTGATTTTTACATTGTAGGCCTCCCTACAAATTAAGTTGTGATTTGAGCTCAATTGTCATTCATTTAAAAATGTATTTTTAAAACTTTTGAACATGAAGGAAAACACTTTCATTTTTTATATTTTTATGTATTATGTATGTGAGTACTGCGACTTGGAAAATATGATGAGAGTAAAGACTGCATTGTGGATTCAGAGAATAAGATTTTATTTGGAGTGACTGAAAAATATCTGTAGGAGGCTATTTCTGTCTGACCATCTTTGCCTTGGATTGGTGGCATGTGTCTACATGTCTGTTTTAGCTTTACTGAATTTCTTTTTT
This sequence comes from Microcebus murinus, assembly GCF_040939455.1. Taxonomy (NCBI): domain Eukaryota; kingdom Metazoa; phylum Chordata; class Mammalia; order Primates; family Cheirogaleidae; genus Microcebus; species Microcebus murinus. The sequence goes on from NC_134136.1 coordinate 103,288,712, forward strand.
GATCTCCTCCAAGGTGATCCCATAATGCTGATTTTGTCCAATAATTTCCCAGGCTTAATCTTTTAAGTGTGATCAATGGTACTGTTTGTTTTTGCCTTCACTTAGTTTTTCTACTCTATTTTGTGGAGTTCAACTATGACTGTGTATTGTCCCTGCCTAATAACCCTCTTCTCCCCACATGCTCATCACCTCTAAGCTACATTCTGCCCCTATTTAGTACCGAATCAGTGAGATTAAATGAACATTTTCTCAGAACTCAGCGAACTACACTTGTCAGGCTTGTTGCCATCAAACAATGGTGTAGCTACTGGAAGGTGAACCAGGCAATTTATAGGTGCTACCCATGTGCAAGGGAAGAATAGAACTGCAGACCACTTGCTAGACTCTAAATCAGGTCTCCAGGTGGTCTTGTTCACATAGGTAAAGCTATATGGCATAAATATATACCTATTTCCATTTTCTTTTAGATGGAGACATTTATTTTGGGGACAAAATAATCTCTTTGATCCATTGAACCAGACATAGTCAAATATTGAGAATAAATTTTCAAAACCATGCATGTACTCTGGTAAAGCACAGGTTTACATTACCTCACTGCGCAAGTGTATACTACAAATGCAGTCTTGTGGCTGGACATCACTGGCAGTCAGACCACTGAATTTGCAAGGCAATACAGTCATCTAAGGCCTATACACACTTTTCCCAAGCAAGATTTTTTTTTCCCGATATAGTTCAGAGTCTTTAACTAGACCCATATTTGATAAAGAGGTTGGCCAGATAAAATACTGGACACCCAGATATAAAAACAAGTAATTTTTTAAAAGTATAGGTATATCCTAAATATTACACGAAGTATATTTATACTAAAACAAAAATATTCCTTTTTTATCTGAAATACAAATTTCACTGGGTAGCCTGTATTTATATTTACTAACTCTGGCAACTCTATTTATAAATGTTAGTTTAGAAGCAGCAAAGATCATTTGAAACAGTACATTTCCTGAGGTTAGTGACTAATAAGATTATTCCTATATTCCTAAATGTCATAGAAGTGGGAAGGAATGCGAAAAAACAGAGACTCAAGAGTGGGTGTCAGCTATGGAGCATCGAGGCGCTCTCTGGCGCTTGCCCACACTGTTCACTGGCCTACGCTGGCCCACGCAATCCCGCGCAGGACCACGCACGCCCACGTCCTCCGGGTTGGGTCAGAGTACTTGCCCGGCGGATAGTTCCGCTTTGTGGAGGAAAGTTGGAGCAGTTTTAAAGGCGAGCCTGTTTTCCTCGTTGTCACTAGGTTCTGGTACTCCAGTAGTCGGATGACAGCGTTACACACCAAAAAATGCTTCCTTTGTGGTGCTGTGAGATACCCAGTGAAAAACAATCTATAAAATTACATTCAAATAACTTAACCCTTGGCGTGTGGATTTCGAACTTGATAAAAAGAAACAGTGGACCCCACCTATTTGTGGATTGATCTAATGAAAATAATTTCGGAGTCTGATCAATATAATGGATGTAAAGAAACTGCTGGTGAAGATCTTTGGGTCTTACAAGACTGTCAGAGAGGAAACCCAAGGGAAAAAAAAATACAGCGAAGAAGAGAGATGAATTGGATTTCTAAGAAGGTATTTAAATTCAGTGCCTCCAAAATATAAAGGAAAATGCCTTACTCGGTGTTTTTTAAATAAAATATGTTTTGTCATTTACAAATTGAATCTATTGTTCTGTGTGTGGGACTATATTAAGGTCAAAAAAGATAGCAAAATATGAATGAATATGCAACTATAAAACCTTTCTAATTAGGAGAAAAAATTATTATTTATTTCTTTTGATTCTTTTGCTTTGTTTTTAAAAGATACCTAGTTGAAAAATCAGCTTTTCTGAATGAACACATTCTATCAAGCAGGTGACACTTTGATTTATTTTTGCTGTCAGCTAGCTTAGTTGGGTATATAACCATAACAAATTGCTAATTGATATTGGTAAGTATATAGTATTTGTGACTTTCCGAGTCATTATACCTTTCCAAGAGAAAGTAGATTTAATTCCACTGTGTATTGGGGGCTAAATTTTACCAGTACTACTTTTTTATCCAGCAGTGGTTTTCTAAGTGTGCTATATATTAACAATTTGCATCTTGAATTAGACAGTTTTATTGTAGTACAGAGATATTTATTACTTCTAATGATATGTCGATTCTACTTTAGTTTTAGGCATAATTTTAAACTCACTTAAGAAAGCCGTTTTTATTGAGGAGATGTATATATATTTTCAAGATGGTCATGTGCTTTTTTAAAATTCCAAGCAAGTGAATGAAATAATTCTTGAGCTGTGATATCTATTGAATTATCTTTTAAAAAAATACATTTGGGCAACATACAGTGCCTACTACCCAAGATAGTTATGGTGACTAATTATCTTCTTAGCTAGATTTATAGTAATGTTATCTTTGTAATAATCTTTGTAATATAGGGCACAAACCGGGTTTGCCTGAATCTTAAGTATAAATTTCATGTTTCATGGGTTTGTACTGCAACTCTAAACTAAAACAAAACTTCTTATCAAAGAAAAATAATACAGCAATGGAAAACTTTGTAGGGCTGTGTTGCCTCACTTGTGTTTTAGGCTTAAATCCTCATTTACAGCTGCCTGTCTGACTTGGATCTTGTGCCCTAATTCTAGTAACTGGACTCTCCATTTGTTACTGCCAATACATCTTTGTCTGTTCACCACATGTTGCTAACTCCATCCCTTTTTCATTCTTGCAGATGTCTGTTTCTAAACATCATGGTGGCTGCAGATCTGACCCCTCCTTTCCTAGTGATAAATGTTCTGACCGTGTCTTAAGCTACTATATAGCAAAGTACCGTACACTGTGGGGCTTGTCAATTTATTTTTCACAGTTCTGGAGGCTTAAAGTCAGAGATCAGGTTTCCAGCATGGCGGAAGTTCTGGTGAGGGCCCTCTTCTGGTTTGCAGACTGCCATCTTCTCCATGTATCCTCAGGTGGTGGATAGCAGAGAGCAAGCTCTCTGGGGTCTCTTTTATAAAAGCACTAATCCCATTCATGATGGTTCCACCTTCATGACCTAATCACCTCCCAAAGGCCTCACCTTCATATTAGGGATTAGAATTTCAACATCAGAATTTTAGGGGAACACAACCATTCAGTCCATTAGCAGATGGACTTAACCTTAAGCAGTGGCAGCCTTATAATTTTTATGTAGCAGTTAGGTGGTGCTTGGGGAGTTGTTTGGGTATGAGAGAAAAGCAGCTTGCCTTGAAGCCATGTTTGCTTTGCAATCACTCTGTTTTTAGTTAAACTTCATATTTAGTTGTGGTGGCTTGAGGATAGTTATGGAAAGTCATAAAGGCGGTTCTTTCTAGTAAGTCATAGGTAATGCCACTGGTTTCAAGGCTGAGAATTCAAAAGAACTGTTTTCTTATTCAGTTTTGTGTCCCCACCTTTGTATATGAATTGTGTGTAGCTGTAGTCAGTAAATATGTCTTGGACGATTGATCTAATGTCATAAATTCCTAGTTCTAGATTCCAAATAGGCATGCCCATCCAACTTTTGGGGTATCCTATTTCTTTTCCTTGAAGGTCTCTTTTGGAAACTGCTTGCTTTGGAAACTATGTATTGCCTATCATGATATCCTGCAGTTACAAAGATGTTCAGTATACTGTGGGCCAGGGACAGGATAATGTAGTCATGAGATTTGTCCTAAAACAGCCCTTGAACTGCATTTGTGTCATATCAGTGATCTGGTTATTTAACTTCTCTTTGCCTGTTATAAATTTTTATAAAATGAGGATAATAATAATAATCATTCTCTCTCAGAGTGGTTAAGAGGATTAAATGAGGAAACTAAAGTGTTTGACACATACTTGACAATCAGGAAATACTCATAAAAATTGCCCTAGTCTATTATGTTGAACAAAGATAGACTTTGTCCAATACACTTTGTCCATGTTGTAGATAAATATAGATATTCAAAATGCTGAGTCATTCATTCAACAAACTGTCTCTTAAGTGCTACTTTATTCCAGGCTTTCTGCTAAGGTGAAGTGGGCCAGAAACAATAATAGGAAATATGACATGTTAGAGTTAAGGATGACTGGAAGAGGAATGGTAATGGTTGCAGGTAGAGCAATATAACGAAAAATGTAGCCCCCAAAGTTGAATAGAATAGACAAATAACAGTTTGAGTTAATTTCAGTGCAGGAACTTAAAAGGTGAGTTTGGAGGCATTGCTCAGGCTAAAAAGGATACAATTTTAAGAGACTTATGCTATTGATAATATGGACTTTATGGGTGAATGCAAAAAGGTTTCGCAGGCACATGTAGAGAATCTCTGCTTTTTTTCCATTGATTTTAAGTATGTCACCATTATAAACACTTTTGTGCTATTCTAATTACATATTTATATGCACAACTGCACCCTAGACAAAAAACTGTGAAAGTAGGGTGACCAGCCATCCTATCTGCCCAAGCCCTAGGAGTTTCCAATGAAGTAGGGCTTTAATTGCTAAAACTGGGAGTGTCCCAGGCAAACTAGGACCAGTTGGTCACCCTCTTTATCGTAAGGACACGGCTGCATCTTAATTTTTATGTATCTCAAAAAAATTTTATGTATCTCAAAGCCTTTTACAGTTTCTGGTGCATTGAAGGGGCTTAATAAATACTTTTGGTGACCCATCAGTTTTAGCCAGAGCCTTGTGATTTTGGCTGGGTAGTTGACCAGAATAGACTTTGGTTCTTTAATTTTTTTCTTTAAATTAGGGAAAATGGAGCTATTTGGCTAAAGGTAAAGCTAAGAAAAAGAAAGCCAGCCTCATCGGTAATAATGGAAAAAAAAAAAACTGGGTTCTTTCTGTAGTCTGCACCTATAATTTTATGCTCCAGGTTTATTTGGACCCTGAGAGTTTTCGCAATGTAGCAAAATTGTCCCTTGCACTCAGTTAAGGAGAAGCAACACAGTGTAATGAAATCAGAACAGAGGTTGGAAGCTGAATAACTGAATCCCAGCCACAGGTCTACTACCCTCTAATAATATAAACTTAAGTCACTTAAACCCTTGAAGCATTATTGCTCTCAAAGGCATATGCATAATAACAACTTTCTTATAAGATACAGCCCCATATGATAACTTTTATAAAATAGATTCATAAATATTAAACAATGAGATAGATTCTAATTACCAGTCATGCCATAATAATAGTGATATGCTGATTGAGATGTTTCAAATCATTGTTGCCAAGGTATGATACATAAAAGAATTAAACTACAAAAGTTTGATTTCCATTCCACTTAAAGGAGAATATCTAAAAATATCTATGACATGCCACTATGGTCACAATTTCCAGTGAATAGCATTAATTAAGTAAAATTAACTTCTGAAATTTAAGCCTTCAGCCTTCTAAAATGTTCATACTGGCTCAGTTGCTGGTGAATTAGTTATTTTTTTTCTCAAGTCCTTCAAAAGGGCTCATTTAAAACCTAGAAAAAGTATTAACAAATAAATCAAAAGGAAAAAGGGACATGCTCATTTCAAGGTATGCTTTGAAATGGTAATGCAAACTTAATCTCAGGGGCCCCATATGTTTCCTAACTGCTAAATTAAGTATCCTATTTATATTTTTGTGTCTAAAATGAACAAAATTTATAAAATTCATTCCAACACACTTGTCAGCCAAAAGGCTATAAGCATATTTAATAGTAAAAATAATACTACTGATTGCATTCAGTAATGCATTTTGTCCTTTGCAATTTTTCTGTTCTGAAGATAGACTGAATTGGTAGTCTAATGCTGATGTGTTACCTAACAGCTATGTTGAAATTATTAGAGTTTTCCCCAATTGGCTGTGATGTCTACCGAGGAACTATGATGACAAAGATGTCTGGATTCCTAATCCAGCTGGGCAGCAAAATATAATAAGAATCGTTCAAAGCACTGTCTGTACTAAACTTATTGAATAAGAGGAGAACTACGTGAACAAACTGCAGGAGCTTAATGCATCTGGTCAGCAAAGAAATTTATTTTGGCTGGAGAAATTAAAAACCTCTTTTTCCAATAACTTATTCTGCCAGAGGTACTAGACCACAATCTGGGCCATCCCACAGATTCTTAGCATATGGGCATTTTTCAGTAGAAGGAGCATTGAAGTTACTGAACTGTTTTCTCCGCCTAGCCAATTTCATATGAAATATGATTGAAACCAGTAGGTCTGCACTGGTATTTATTTATTTTCCAATGCTTTCCTAAACGAGTTTTATAGTATTCAGAGCATAGTGTTAAATTGATTCACCTTTCTCAGGATAAGAACTGTAAGCAATTTGATTAGCTTTTCTCTATTTTCATCTTCTGACATGTTCTGTTATAACTAAGAAAAATTATAGCCCTTTTTTCTTACTGGAAATAATTTATATTCAATAGTGTTTTGTGCCTGCGTAGAACATAATCTCTACAGGCTTAAATATCAACATTTGTAACTGTATGGGTATGATGGTATTAAGAATAGTTCCAAAGACAAATTACACTTTTAAATGTTCATGATACTGAGTTTATCCCTCAGACCTTATAATTGAACTTTGTAAACCAAACACATTCCCACGTGTTTTATCTAGTGAAGCAAGGAAAGAATGTTAAAAAAATAAAATGAGGATATTTTATATGACTACTAAACATGATAAATGAAGGGAGTCTTGTTACCACAAGAGACATAACTTTATTGATCACTCGGTTAAAAGTTGTTAAATGAATGAATGAAAAGATAGAAGCTGGGTGGGGGTGGGGGGCTGCTATTTTTCCTCCTGGGGAAATGGTTTACTCTAACAAAGATTTAATAACTACCTACTAGGAGCAGGGATGCATGGGGAGCCTTGATTCCTCTTTTTCTTCCTTCCCATGCCTTTCACAGCTGAGTCCACTGCTGCTACTCACCCCTAGTTTCACTTGCCTTACTTTCTGTCCAGTTTTCTTTCTGGAACAGAGCCCTGGCACCCTATCTAACTTCTATTAATTCTGTTTCCTGGCTGTGGACCATGCTCCTCATAACTACCACCTGCTTTCTAGTGGGAGGACAACAGTTAACAGCTACCTGCCAGCCCGCCACCCCACTTGAAAGGAATCCCTTATTTCCAGTGTTCTGCTTGGACAGCCTTATTTTAATTCTTTTAAAAATGATTCATTCCTGTAAGGCTCTATACTTCTTCATTCACAAGACGCTATCTTAAAAGGTCAACACTTTCTGGGTGGGTAGCACATTCAGTGGCGAATATCTTAGCTCGAAGGGCATTTCCCTGATCACTGTCCTCCGGGGTTAGAGAGAGCTGAGCAGGATGCCAGCACTGGCCTCTGATAGGGGAAGAGATAAGGTAGGATGTGATTAACTGAGATTATAAGGTCCTGATGGCATGATCCATGACTCTTGTTGGCCACTGTCTTCCCTACACATAGGAGTGCCTGCAACATTGTGTAGATCCTCAGTGCTGAATATGTGAATGTGTAAATGAATGTCCCTCATTCACAAGTTGTCTAGGACTGATTGATATTGCCCTAAGGATTAATGTTATTTATTTCACTTGCAGTTTCGAATTGTGAAAGCCTTCTGTATAGTCACAGTTTTCAAAATGTGTGATGAATCTGCATCTTTAGCTGGGTCTGGATAGTCAAATAGTCTTCACTTTTCTGAAGATTTATAATTGAGAAGCACGGGCTTTCTTTCACTGTACACATTGTATTGGATTAACACTAAACCGAACTATTGCCCTTTGAGTTTTGTGTTGAAAGCATGCAACGTGGTTGTTTTATTAAATAACCACTTTAAAAATAGTATTGACTCCTGAAACTAAATAGAAGTTTATTTAGCTTAATTGTTGGCTTATGTAGTATTTTTTTCTAGTCACATATTTTCTTCTTTTCTAATGGCTGTATCTACTTTATTATTTTGGGGCTCAGTAAGATAAAAAGTAACATAAAAATGCCTCCTTTTGACCAAGGTGCTTCTTTTTTATTGTGGAAAAATCTCTCTCCCTTTCTTTCTCCCTCTCACATACACATAATCCAACTGCCCCCTTTTCCCTATTCACTCAATGAAACAATATAAATTAAATGTCTACTTTTTGTCATGTATGGAGATAGACTTTGGTGATATAGTAATAAAAGCAACTATCATAGTTCCTTTTTTCATTATGGACTTTATGCCAACAAAATATTTTGAGGGAAGGAATATTTTTATATGACTTGTTTTTGTTATCTAAGTTAAAATAGATAAAATGGCCATTTATCTTAGATTTGTTTTAACCATCCTAATTTTCAAAGAGTCTGAATTGTTTACCTACATTTTAAGCTATGAGTTTTAATTTCCGTTTTCAATAATATGGTCTTCTTGGAAATATATTTATTTTTAAAGAAATAACCACTTCAGAATTTTTACTCTTTTTCTTGGGTCAAAGTAGATTTATGTTTTAATAGCTTAAAGAAAAAAATTAAAATTCTTATCCCGTTTGTTTATTTTAGCATATTATGGGGGTACAAGTGTTAAGGTTATGTTTATTGCCCATGTCCCCCTCCCCCGTCGAATCAGAGCCTGAAGCATGACCATCCCCCAAACGTTGCACATCTCACTCATTGTGTTTGTATATACTCATATGTATGGTTTATTAAGAATTTGATTTTTAAGCCAAATTCATTGAATTTGAAAAATATCCAACTCTATTTTTATATCATATATGTACATTTTATATACCTAAATCCCTAGGTCAGTGTACCTGGTGATATGGGTTTAAAATAAGTAAAAATAAATATTTCTTATTTTATTTTTAATATACAGTATACACACTAAGAAAAAATAGCCTGGTGTATATAGAGAAATTCATAACTAATGACTCAAAATAATTGCAAGATGGACATATTGTTTTTAGTAGTGGGCATGTATGGGGTGTGGGTGAAATTAATAGACACCTAATCATAATAATATACTACTATTTGGTACATATAATTATTGACCTACAATAGCAGCAAAGTACAGTTGTTTTCTTGGTGTTTCTTCCTTTTAGACTTATGGGCTTTAAATGCTTAAAGTGGATCATCTCATTTTTCCTTTCTATAGCTTACAATGAATATTTGTTGTTGCTAATTCTTCCTAGTTCCATAGTAATGTTCAAAGGTACATTTCAGGGCATCCTTAAAGCATGTTTTTTGACCCTCACTGCTTCTCTAACTTGTCACGTAATGGTTGCTTGAGCATGTCAGCCATTCTCTGTGTGTTTGCCAAGCCCCAGTGGGTTGGTATAAATAGGCATTGCTGTTAGGCTGAAAGACAAGCTGCATTACAAGACCTATTTGCTGCTGATATTGTCCTAATGTTTTTACTGAATCTAAAACATATAGCATTGTGTATAATACATTATATATAATATTATATATAGCAGGCATTACATATGTATTACTTAAAACATGATACAATACATATAGCACTGACCATAATACATTGAGCAGCTACCATATGTCTAGCATTTTGGTAACTACTGTGGAAAATATGGGAGTAGGATAAGGAAAGCAATATCAGATGGAAGGTTAGTAAGAAGTATAAAAATGGGACCTGTCCTTAATAAACTGTAGTTTTGTTGAGGACAACACCCATATACAAAAATAATTGGAAATCATATAAGGGAAAATATACCAGCAATGATGCTTAGATTGTGCCGATTGAACTCTTTATGATGCAGAATGTGTGTATGAGCAGCTCCAGGTTCCAAAGTCTTGTAGAAATTTAGTAGGTTGTGCTACATTATGATAACTACATTCCATTAGTTGCATGGATGTAGGTAAACTTCATGTAATGTCTTACTACCTTTTGAATCAGTAGTAGTCATTTTTTAAACACAGTACATGGGTAGAAGGAATCAATCACAACTGACATGGAAATTTTTGACTACTGAAATGCCTTGAATGATAATGGTCTCATCAGGCTTAATGTTTTCTTCCCACCACACTTAATTTTTAATCCACCACATTTTCATTTCATTGTTCCCTCTTTTAAATTTAGCCATGAAAATGATGTTAAAACATCCTTAAATTCCTTGAAAAAATCTAAAAATCTGGATTAGACAGTAGGAAGCATTCACATCTGTGTTTATCTCTAGATACTTTTGTGGTCTTTCAAAGGATGTCAGCTTCATCACAGATTAAGCACCAAGGGAAAGAGAGGGCTTCAAAGTTCGCATGGATGTGCTGTATTGTGCAATATCCTTTTATGTTCTCTGTGTATATGAAGAACACTTATTTTAGAGTTTTGCCCATTCTTGAGGGCTTGTATTGTTTTTAAGGGTTTTACTAACATTCTCTAGGTCTAAAGACTCAATTCCTGACCATGATTCTTTGTCTCTTACACATAGTGACACATTTATATTCTTGTACCAATTATATAACTCGGCTTCTCACCATTTTGATGTACAGAGGTTAAATGGTTTTTTAGAATTTGCACAGCTAATAAATGGTATATTTCTTACAAAGGAAAATTCTGCCTTATAAAAGAGTAGGTCTGTTTTTCTTTTTTTATGTCAACATTACTAATCATCAATAAAAGAGGAGTTCTGTTATAAAATCTTATATATCAACTATAGAGGGGAGCACATAAAATATAAATCATACATGTCAACTAAATTTATACTATGATTGATATGAGAAAGGTATGTTAGTAAAATTTCATTACATCCTTTTTTCTAAAATAAATATTGTTTTATTGACTTTCTTATTACAAAAGTAATATGAATGTTATATTTAATACCAACATTTAAAGATATTAACATTATGTGTACATATTCTTATAGTCTTTTCCTATGTGTTTTTGTATGTAATATAAAGGGGTCATGTGGTGTATACAATTTTGAAACTGGCTTCTACTCCCTCCATCCCCACAATATGGCATAGACATCTTTCAGTGTCATTAAATACAAATTTACATCATAATTATATTGGCTGTATAGAAGTCTATTGAATTGGTGTGTCTTAATTTACTTAACCAATCCCTTATTGATGGATACTTGGTTTTCACATATTCTCTCTCATATCAAATACACTGAGATGTATATAATGTCTGTGATACTATGTGTGTTATGTATACTTTCAAAGATAGCCTTCTGATTACTTCCTCAGGATAAATTTCTAAAAGTTGTATATCAATATCATCATTACTGTTGCTGCCTCCTCCTCCTATTTTTTACTTTCTGTTTTTACTTTCTGTTTTTTGTATTTTTAAACTGTTATTCTAAAGTCCCAAGAATCCATAGAGGGAAAAACTATAGAAAAGGGAAGTTTCATTTTTAAATACTCTTCTATATTTTAGGTACTGTAAATATAGTATGTAATATTCAAATTAACCCTGAAAGTTGAGTGGAGAGTTTAAATAATTTGCCAAAGGCTACATTATCAATGGCAGGGCTAAAAGAGAATCAATCCTGTTAATTAGAACTTTGTTTTAAAATTCAAGTGAAATTCACACAACATACAATTAACCATTTGAAAATGTACAATTCAGTGTCTATTTCCATATCTTGGCTATTGTGAATAACATTACAATGAACATGGGGGTACAGATATCACTTCCAGATCCATATTTCATTTCTGGATATATATCCAGCACTGGGATTGCTGGATCATATGGTGGCTCTATTTTTAATTTTTTGAGGAACCTGCATGCTGTTTTTTATAATAGCTGTGCTAACTTACATTCCCAGCAGCAGTGTACAAGGATCCCCTTTTCTCCATGTCCTCTCTAACACATGATTATCTTTTGTCTTTTTAAAATATGTATTCTAATAAGGGTGGGGTGATATCTCATTTTTGTTTTGATTTGCATTTCCCTCAAATTAGTGATGTTGAGCATCTTTTCATATACCTGTTAATATTTGTATGTATTCTTTTGAGAAATATCTTCAGATCCTTTACCCATTTTAAAATCAGGTTATTTATTTTTTTCACTATTGTGTTATATGAGTTTCTTATATATTTTGAATATTAAACACTTATCAGTTATATGGTTTGCAAATATTTTCTCCCATTTCATAGGTTGCCTTTTCACTCTGTTGATTGTTTCCTTTGCTGTGTAGAAGGTTTTTAGTTTAATGTAATCTCACTTGTCTATTTTTGCTTTTGTTGCCTGAGCTTTTGGGGTCATATAAAAAAAAAGTCATTGCCAAGACCAGTGTCAAGAAGCTTTTCTCCTGTGTTTTCTTTTAGCAGTTGTATAGTTTCAGGTCTTATGATTAGATCTCTAACGATTTTAGGTTGATTTTTTTATGTGGTGTTAAATAAGGGCCCAATTTCATTCTCCTGCATGTGGATATCCAGTTTTCTCAACATTGTCTAAGGATAAGAGATTATCCTTTCCTCATTTTGTTTCTTAGCATCTTTGTTGAAGATCAGTTGACTGTAAATGTGTCAATTTATTTCTGGGCTCTCTATTCTGTTCCATCGATCTTTATGCCTGTTTTTATGCCATTGCCATGCTATTTTGATTACTGTAACTGTGTAATATATTTGAAATCAGGAAGTGTGATGTCTCCAGCTTTGTTCTTTTTTTTCTCAAGATTGCTTTGGCTATTTCGGGTCATTTGTGACTCCATAGGAATTTTAGGATTGTTTTTCTATTTCTATAAAAATGTCATTAGGATTTTGACAGAGACTGCATTGAATGTGTAGTATGGATATTTTAACAACATTAATTCTAATACATGAACATAGACTGTCTTTCCTTTTACCTATTTTCTTTTTTTCTATATCAATGTTTTTAATTTCCAGTATACAAATTTTTTACCTTGTTGGTTAAGTTTATTCCTAAATGCTTTATAATTTTTTTAATTTCAAAATATCTATGGGGCAAAAGTATTTTTTGTTGCTTGGATGAATTGTATCACACTGAAGTCAGGGTTTGGATTGTATCCACCACCAGAATAGTGTATATTGTTTCCAATAGTTAGTTAGGTTTTTATCCCTCACCCCCCCCCACCTTCCTCCCTTCTTAGTTTTCCATGTTCATATTTTGCAGCAGCTTGAATGGAACTAGAGACCATTATCCTAAGTGAAGTATTTCAGGAATGAAAAAAACAAATACAACATGTTGTCACTTATACGTGGAGCTAAACAAGTGATATATATGACCATAAAGGGGTGTTTTATAATTTTTGTTGCTATTGTAAATGTGATTGTTTTCTGGATTTTTTGGATAGTTCATTGTTAGTATAAAAATAATATATAATTTTTATATGTTGATTTTGTATCTTGAAACTTTACTGAATTTGTTTGTTCTAACAGTTTTTTTTAAGTCTTTAGAGTTTTCTGAATATATAACCATGTCATCTGCAAATGCAGATAATTTTACTTCTTCTTTTCTTATTTCAATGCTTTTTATATCATTTTATTGTCTTATTACTTGGGTAGGACTCCTAGTGCTATGTTGAATAGAAGTGGTGAGCACAGGTATCCTTGCTTTGTTATTGGTCTTTTCAGACTTCCTATTTCTTCTTGATTCCATCTTGGTAGGTTGTAGGTATGTAGGAATTTTTTCCTGTTTTCTATGTTATCCAATCTATTGGCATATATTTCCTCATAATAGTCCTTTATGATCCTTTTTATTTCTGAAGTATTCAATTTAATGTCTCATTTTTCATTTCTGGACAAATGGATAAAGAAAATATATTTATACAATGGAATATTATTTAGTCTTTAAAAAGAAGGAAATCCTCCTATTTGCAACCACATGGATGAACCTGGAGGACATTATGCTAGGGGGAATAAGCTAGACACAGAAAAATCATTGATGAATGATTTCATTTATATGTAGAATCTAAAATAGGCAAACTTATTTTAATAGAACCAGAGAGTAAAATGGTGTTTGCTAGGACTGCAGGGAAAAGGAAATGTGGAGATTATTTTATAAAGTATACATATATCAAAATATCAAGTTGATCACCTTAAATATATACAATTTCTATTCATCAGTTATCCCTCAATAAAACTAAACAAAAAGCCCCAAACAATTCTGTGGTATTTAGTACACTTATAGTGTTGTGCAGCCATCACCTCTATCTAGTTCCAAGACGTTTTCATCACTCCAGAAGGAAACCCCACACATACTAAGTCAGGTTTCGTTTCCCTCCTGCTAGCCTCTGGCAGCCACTAATTATATCTCTGTCTCTATGGGTTTACTTATTGTGGATACTTCATATGAATGAAATCACAAAATACATGCCCTTTTGTGTCTGGATTCTTCTACCTAGAATGTTTTTGAGGTTTATCTATGATGTAGCATGCATCAGGACTTTCTTATTTTTATGACTGAATAATATTACATCATATATATATATATATATATATATATATATGGATATATGGATAAACAAATGTGTACCACATTTGTTTATCCATTTATCTGTTGATAGACATTTGAGTTGTTTCCATTTTGTGGCTATTGTGAATAGTACTGCTATGAACATCATTTGTCAGTATTTGTTTGGATACCTGTTTTCAGTTCTTTGGAGTACATACCTAGGAGTGGAATGGCTGAGTCATTTTAACCACCAAATTTCATGCCTTCTTTCATAGGGTTATGAGTCCTGTATGATGATATAGTGTTTCCTTACTATTTATAAAACAAAAAAATTAAGTTTTTAAAAAATATTCAGAATAATCACAGATTGTATTATTGTTATGGAGTTTGATATTTAAGGATTTAAAATCTTAATCCTCTAGTCATCTTATTCCTGGAATTTGAGACTCCTATTAAAACTTTTACAATTTAGAGTTGAAGAAAGCACAAATACACTTTTTAGCTGCTGGCTATTGTTACATGTGATTTAGCTGACCCTTTTGATTCAAGGTCGAATGTGTTAGTGGGCATATCCAGAGAAACCACAGATTCTTATAAATTCCCTAGTTCATAATTGGGGATGAAAAATCACAGTATTTTTTTTAAAACATCTTAGATCTGAAGACAGCCTTTAAAATAATCATCTTGATGAGGACATTATTATATATAATTGTCCAGGAAATGACTCTCTAGGGACCTTGCTTGAGTTCATATTGCATTCCTATGTAACTTGTGCCTGTGCATTTTGAGTCCTGGAAAATAGGAACTCAGTGAAAATTGGAGTGGGCAAAAGAAGTTCCCTATTTTTTGTCAGTGAAGTATAGTAGCTGTCATGGATTGTCAGAGTAAGTGGGCCTCATTATCCCTCAGTAGTTTCTACCAGACTAGCTAGCACAAGAAATTATTTTCTTCCTGAAGCACAAAATATAACAGGAAGGAAATAGTTTTTGATCCAAGGAGGGGAAGGAGGTAGGGAAGATTGGAAAAAGAGAAAAGAAGTTAGTTTGTTTAATTATAGTATGTTTTAAATGAAGGGTACCTGAAGGATCACTTTTAGTTCAATGCCCATACTTTAAATAAAAGGGACTGGCTTAAAGTCACACAACCGTGTGGTTATAGCCCAGTGGTCTGGAATCCAACCATGCACTCTCCCATGGCATATGTATTACTTTCCTATGGCTGCTGTAACAAATTATCACATACTTAGTGGCTTAAACAACATGAATTTATTATTTTACTGTTCTGGAGGTCAGAGATCTGACATCAGTCTCATCGGGCCAAAATCAAGGTATTTGTAGGGTTGTATTCTTTTCTGGAGACTATAGGGAAGAATCCATTTTTTTTTTAATTCTAGAAGAAGCTGCCCCCATTCTTGGCTTCTGGGCCCTTTCCATCTTCAAAGCCATCAATCCTTATTACTCTGACCTGTGCTTCCATCATCACATCTGCTTCTTTGATTCTGGTTCTCCTGCTTCTCTCTGTCGCTTATAAGGATCCTTGTGGGCATACTTGGATAATTCACGACGATATTCCTGTCTTAAGATCCTTAACTTAATAATCTCTGCAAAGTCTCTTTTGCCATGTAAGGTAACATGTTTGTAGGTTCCAGGGATTTGGACATGGACGTCCTTGAGGGGCTGTTGTTCTGCCTACCACAGTCTGGCCACTCCTTCTTTAAGGAAAAAACATGCATAAAGAAACAAAATATACATGCTTATACTGAGGACCTTTGTAGATTTCTTTATGGACAAGTATTTGGAAAAATGATACCTTATATTTGTTATATTTATAAACTATTTTTTCATATTCTCTTTCTTGTCATTGTTGCCCTTTTCATAGGTATAACTAAGACTAAAAAAGAAAAAGTTAAGTGAATTTTCATAATAAATGGTGGCCCTGGGATATGAATCCCACATATTTAAGTCTAAGTCCAGTGTTCACAACATTCTACCCGCTGTCTTATGAAAGTGATTTTTAGTACTTTCTCTCTAATTCCTTAAGACTTTGTTTGAAGCAATGGAAGGTTAAGGTGTCATATGTGACATTGTGGACATTCATCATTATGTTAAACATCCCCAAACCTGTCCTACAAAGAAAACACTGCCTCTTCTGGATATGTGCTGTAAAATACTGTAAAACCCCTGATGTCATTTATTGTGTTACAACTCTACCTGTACTAATCTATTCTAAACTTAATTGAGTTCTGATGCTTTTCCAGTGTAAGTTTTAGTCCATCCAGGAAAAATCAAAGGAAACTGATTTCTTTTTCTGCATAATTGTCAGTTATTATAAGCAAAATAATGAGTATAAGTGGCATGTAATGCCATATATGTTTCTGTTGACCAGTCTATGAATTTGGGCTTATTATTGAGGATAGGAATCATATTTTATTTACTTTACAGTTGTGAGTATAAGCTAAGTATCTATCATTCTATAGGGTCTTAGTAGGGTTTTGATAAATTTGTGATTCTTTAAATTATTGAACACTGACTAAATCTTTTTTTTTTCTTTATTTCGGCATATTATGGGGGTACAGATTTTAAGGTTTCAATAAATGCCCTCCCCCCCCCAAGTCTGAGTTTCCAGCATGACCATCCCTCAGATGGTGCACATGTCACTCATTATGTATGTATATACCCGCCCCCTCTCCCCTCCCCCCTCCTCTATACCCTATTACTGTAGTACCTATGTGTCCACTTAGGTGCTGCTCAGTTAATACCAGTTTGCTGGAGAATATATCTGGTGCTTGTTTTTCCATTCTTGGGATACTTCACTTAGTAGTATGGGTTCCAGCTCTAACCAGGAAAATATAAGATGTGCTATATCACCATTGTTTCTTAGAGCTGAATAGTACTCCATGGTATACATATACCACATTTTATTAATCCATTCTTGGATTGATGGGCACTTGGGCTGTAACTTAGAAAAGAAGTGAAAATTTTAAACTTGTGGTTTTAATTTAATTTCTAAATTACTCTCACATTGATAACCATAACTGTTAACTATGTTATCATCTTAAAATGAGACATTTCATGGGTCCCCAAAGGCTCTTCCCTTGTCTCTAAAATTAGGAACAAACAAAACGAAACAAAACCACAGATAATGGCAGAGAGATTTTGACATTGGGAGACTGAGGAATTGTTTGGAGTAAAGAAAGTTATACTTTTAAATATCAAACTAGTTAACATTCTACTACTGGAATATGTGGCTTTTATAATAGTGTAAGTAGTAAACAAAAATCAGCTGCAATGACTGGATCAACAGTTGTCTTCCCTTTAATTCTAACATTAACTTTTTCACTTCCCTGATGAAACCCCAGCTGGCTCTTAGCCACAAGATCCTCTCTGGTGAAGCCCACCACCTTAAACCATCTTTATTTATTTATTTTTAGAGATGGGGTATTGCTATGTTGCTCAGGATGGTCTCCATCTCCTGAGCTCAAGTGATCCTCCTGCCTCAGCTTCCCAAGTAGCTGGGACTAGACGTGAACCACCATACCCAGCTCATCTTTGTGTTTTAATATTTTAGCTAACCAATCAATCTCCATGTTTCATTTAGTTATTTAGGCTGATACTTGTGATTTATAAATCATTACACAATTGGGATTATGGTTAACAATAGTCTGTTCTTTGGGATTTTATAGGTAAAATAATAATTTACTAATAGTTTTCTAATTGTGGAACCAGGTTGAATCTAAATAACTGAATAAGGTAACTTGTTGTGAACTTCCATTGGACCAGCTTTTAGATGTTCTATATGAGGAGGGTGAGCAAACAAAAAAATTATCATAATTCATCAATTCTAAGCACACATTTGACATCTCTGAAATTAGAATTTAATCCGACAATCTATGGTCTGCCATCTTTTAATTAGCAGCATTTCATTCTTTCTCTCTTACTGGTACACAAGAGATGGCGACGCATCTTATATTCATTGGCAACTTAGTTTTGTGAAATCTAGTTATTTATATTTAGGTGACTCTAAGCAGGAATATTTTCCGTTCTGATTTGCGTAATTCTTTTTTAGAAATGATTACAGAACAGGATTTAGAACTTCCTCCTAATCAAGATTTTCTTTATTGATGTAATTTTACTTTTGAATTGTGGTTATTTATAAATAAAACTGAGGTGGAAATGAACCTGCTTATGTGACATAGTTCAAGGAATGTATTTGACAGAGAAATCTTGACACTAACAGTAATGAGAATTTCTCTCCTATATTTTGTGTTTTCCTTGGTAAACTTCAATTATCCCACACCAATTGATTATTTGTACCTAAGTGACCAAATTAGCTCATTCTATGTGGCCTGAAAGTTTCCTGGGATCATGTACTGTGCACATCTTATTCATTGTTGTTTCTATTTATCAACTCTGCCTGGGTCATTCATCCTCAATAATCTATAAATATTGAGTGGAATTAAACAAAACACATCCTCATGGATAGAAGTTTTTATCCCAGAAGAGTATTGAAGATATTTAAAAAATAAATGAATTTTATTTTAATTAAGAATAATAATTAAGGAAACCATTAGATTTTGATTATCACCCAGTTGTAATAGTTTTCTTCTAGACCTTGAA
The DNA here is from genome assembly GCF_040939455.1 of Microcebus murinus. Taxonomy (NCBI): domain Eukaryota; kingdom Metazoa; phylum Chordata; class Mammalia; order Primates; family Cheirogaleidae; genus Microcebus; species Microcebus murinus. Next base: position 103,307,663 of record NC_134136.1, read on the forward strand.
AAAGGCAACTCTTTTCTCCTATCTCTTTCCAATTTTCTGTAGTGATTTTTATAAGCAAGGCCAAATTTAAAATATTGGTGGTCATATGTGATTGCCACATTAAACATATAATGTGGACACCTGCGAAAAAATGCCTCTGGACATTTGGCTTGCTGAAGACCCTTGTCTTAGACAACACTCACATACTCTTTCACTTTCCAGACAATATCAAAGTTAATGCTGTTTGCTATAGTATAAGTTAATCAGAATTACTTTCAGCTTTTAATAAACATCTCAGTAGCCTTATGGGAATTGGGCATATTAGTTCTTTTGACATTTTAAAAATATAATTATATCGCTTTAATTATCTAATGAAAATAGAGTTATTCATTTTAAATATTCAGGAATGCTTTTAACTCAGTATTTTCTTTGCATTTTTACCTTCCTCCCTTTTATATTTTGTGTCAACTGAATGGCCTTGCAAAAGACAGTAAGAGATACTGTGGTGGGCAAAGCTGGAGTACTTAATGAATGTTATACTACTTATTTTGATTTACATTTATCATTTATATTTGTTTAATTTGGGGAAGTCTGAGACACTTAAAACAGCTATTCATACGCTGGAATTCCACATTCTGAAATAATGAAATGCTTTTCTTGGAAGGATTTTTAGAGCTTATAAGAAAAGAATTTTACTTGTTTTTCAGGTAATTACTGTATTAATACTCTCTTTTAGATTTTAGGGTTGTGTATTTCATAATGTCTTTATTTTTGAAAGATGCTGAGGTCAAATATGCCCTTCATTGAAATCAACTTCTAATGTCCTTGCTTTCTAGTATAATTATTTCTCTACTAGCTACAAATACTATATACCTTTTTATTTTTCTTCTAGGATCATTCTCTAAATCCCCCAAGATCATCCTCATTCAATGTATATTTAGGGCAATAATAACAATAAGAATATAAAAATGTTATTAGGTAAGCAAATCTGCTGAATTATAAATTTAGAACTTGTCAAAAGGAAATTTAAACTCTTTCTGAATTTGTACTTCTAGCTCGTTTTATTTATTTGAAAAGTTGAGATTTTATTATACTTTTACTTTATATTTTGTAGAATGACATGAGTTTTAGCATGGAAAAAAATGTTAATGCATTATTTTGCCAGAAAACAACTACTTTAATAAAACATGATAACAGCTATGCATTGCAGATACTACTCTTTGTTTTTACAATATCCATTATGTTTTAATGCATCACATATTTACTGAATTTGACATTACTGCTTGCAAGGTGCTTTTTCATTTTATTCTCATCACAACTCTGGGAAGGAGGTATCATTATTTGAAAATAGGGAAACAGTTTCAAGGGGCTTCGTGGCTTGTTAAAAACAAACATATTTGTATATTATTATATCAATATTTTAATCCACATTTTCCGATTTTAAAAGTACTGCTATTTCTGCTATATTAAGCTGCTTATTTGGTTGATGCTTGGAATTTTAACCATTAATTAAATATAATCTCTACAGAATAAATGATAATGAACATTATCATGTGACAGTATCATTGTGTGGGCATTCTGAGGACACTTCAAATTTTGGGATTTCAGAGGAAGTATCTCTATTAGCAAGCTGACTTTAGAAATACAGCATCTATGAATTCTTGTTAGTCCTGCCCATGGTAAGAGAGAAAGAGTTATTGACAAAGCTAAGATGTGGGCCACCTTCTAACCATGATCCCTTTTTATGTTAAAATACCATTATATATGTCGGGATAGGACAGAAAATAGGAACCTTTAATTATGAATATGTCCTATATATAAGCATGAGACCAATTGTCTCACATTTAAGTTCACTCAGTAAATGGCAAATTTGAAAGCATCTAATTTAAGGACAAGAATAGGTATTAATATGAGAATGAGAAAGGATTTGCTGCCCCCATTAATTTATCTCACTGTAAATATTGTTTTAAATTATTTTTACTATTGTTATTTTACCCACTCTTTGAGAACTCAAAATGTCATTTGAAATATTTCTAAAAATAATTTTTTTTGTTTATAAAGCTACATAATCAAGCTCTACTGGAGGGCCTTAATAACAATTTTTATCAGCCTCTAAAAGTAATTTCTAGCTCCTAGCTCTAGGAATACTCACTTCTAAAACATGCCATAATTTTCACAAAGTTTTGAATAAAACTATGACTATTCCCTTGAAAATCTGATGACCATCTAGGAGAAAGAATATTTGTGTTTGTAGTGAAATATATCCACAGTTTTATGGGCAACACTTTGGTAACATAGGTTGCTTGGTTAGTGTCCTAACTTGATTACCTGTTGTCTCTATAGACTGCTACGCTCTATTTGTGTGTAAAATGCACCTACCACTTAAGCTTGTTGAAAAGATTATAGGTATGATATATAATTCACCCAATGCTGATTTGGCACATTTGAAGTATTTAATAAAATAACAATTATTAAATTCTAAATATTTTCCTTGCTGTCTTTAAATACAAATGTGTAGATGCAAAGAAGAGGCACACCAGGAATTAAAAGGTATACATGCAGTTTGAGTCTTTCACTTGGATAGAGGCTTCTATTTTGTATGGCTGCAAAAATATTATTTGAATAATAAATTATCTGAAATTATAAGGATTAACTATTTCATCAGCAACTAACAAGCTACTAATTAGCTTGATATTAATTACCCTTTTTGACTGAAAGGATGTCTCCAGAATATAGTGAAAGAATATGCAATATGTCACCCACAATGTTTTGGGCATTGTGTTAGGCACTGGGAATATAAAAGTGAAAATGACACTCAAACATGCTTTTATGGAGTAACATTTTTTTTAACAACGTGGGTGTAGTGTAGTCTTTTCCATAAATAAATATGTGTCCTGCTGGGACAACACATGTGTGCTGGGACAACACATTTCTACCAGATAGAATCAAATTTGATCATGGTGCAAGCATGGTGAAATCCAAATTATTTTACAATTTTCAAGTGTTCCTTGCAGTTAAGTTTAGCTATAAACTGTCAGGTGTATATACTTTGCTTTATAAAAATAATCAAATACAGAGCAGGATTTTTAGAGATTCACAAATAAAAAGTGCTTTATATTTTACATTGAAGGTGATTTTTACCCCACCTTAGCAGCTAGAATTTCAAATAATTATAGTTTGTAATATACTTTATACAATTAAAATGAAGTATGCCAGGCACAAGTCTGGAAAAACCTGTTTTCAAAATGCTTGCTGTCTGTCTTTCATTGTGCTTAATCTGTCCTCCATCCAGGCTTCCCAAAGAAGTTGTTTATATTCTTCCTCATCATTTATTGAAACTCTTACTCAGGGGTCCTCAAACTATGGCCCGAGGGCCACATTCGGCCCTCTGAGAACATTTATCCGGCCTGCTGGGTGTTTTTGCCACCGCTGCCTGTCCTGCATAGCAGCCAACTTGTCCCGGGCCCACAGTGCGCATGTGTGGAATGTGCGCCGCACTCTCCAATGTCCCTCCAACGGTCTGAGGGACAGTGAACTGGCCCCCTGTTTATAAAGTTTGAGGACCCCTGCTCCTCAGTCCTCAACCCATACTATTTATTTTGACCTTTGTCTCTTTAATTCAATGAAAACTTCTTCTTAAGATCGTCATGACCACTTTGTTGCCAAATCAACTAGAAATTTTTCATTCCTCTTTCATATTTGATCATTTTTTTTTTAAGCAGTGATGGATACTTGACCATCCTCTGCTTCTTAAAGCACTCTCTTCGGATTGCTTCTGTGACAGAAATTTCTCCTAGGTTTTTTCTTCTCTGTACTTTCATTCTCTGGTTTTGCTCAAGGTATATTCTCCTAGAGCACAATCTATTCTCTTTCTAGGCAATGTCATTCACTCTACATGCTTGGCTTTCATTACCACTTGCATAATTCAGCATGGGCTAGGTTATCGTCCTAACAAACAACCCCAAATCTCAATGAATTAGAACAATAAAGGTTATTTCTTATTCCTGCTACATATCCACAGAGGATCAACTGGGAGCTCTACATCATGTTGTCTGATGAGACCTAGGCTAATGGATGAACTAGTGTCTGAAATGTTGCTAGTTTCTGTGTCAGAGGAAAAGAAAGTGCTAGAGTTTTCTTATCAGCTATTCTAGGGTCCCATGTGGAAGTAACATACATCACTTTCTCTTAGAACTCACTAGACAAAACTAATCATAGGACTCCGTTAAAATGCCATCCTATCATGGAACCAGGATGTAAAGATTGAAAATATTTGGTGGCCACCATATTTAGCTTTTGGGTTTTCAAATATTTGGCTTGACAGCATAAACTCATTCATGTCTAGGGGTGGGGAACCTGTGGCCCTGGGGCCACATGTAGCCTTCTGCATCCTTGAGTGCAGCCTTTTGATGGAATCCAAATTTTACAGAACAAATCCTTTTAATAAAGGGATTTGTTCTGTGAAGTTTGGATTTGGTTGAGGCACTGCCCTTGAGTATCTGGAGGGCCACATATCCAGACATGGCTCCTTAGGATTGAGAGGACTATCATACTTATAGTTAATTAAGAGAAAGAGAAGCATGAGATGAAGAAGTAAGGATATATGAAAAAATCACAGAATTATCTCTAGAAAATGGTTATATATTCTAAAGTATATTATTTGCCTTTTAAGCCATTGTTGATAACTGATTTACTTAATATTTCCTCACTGCATTACTTAGATTATGATCCATCTGGATTTCAATATCAATTGTATCAGTGACCATGAACCAAACCAATAAGGTTAAGGGGAGGCACCACCCCACCTATCAGTTCTAATTTTTGTATCTCTCAGAATAGGCTAGGTTATGCTGCAAACGACATTTTCCAAATCCCCAAGTTTCAATGGCTTAAAAACAAAACAACAAAGCTTATTTTTCATCCAGACTACATGGTACATTATACTTCCTTGTGGGTCCCAACCTCTGCTCCATGTCGTCTTTACTCTGGGACAGTGGTTGACTGACTGTCATTATCTGGATTGTTACTGGTTATTATGGCAGAAGAAAGAGAGCATTAGAGAGTTTCTCATTGGTAATTAAATATTCTGTCCAAAAATGCTGTGCTACTTCCTCCCACAATTCATTTATTAGAGCTGGTCAGTAACCACACTGTGCTAGCCCTTTACCTGTATTCTGAGGCCCCTTCCCTACCCTTCTCAACTTTGCTCTGGTTTGCACTGACATACTTATGAGAGAATGGAGGGCAGGAGGAGTAATTATCTTATTTTGGCTTTGGACAGCATCTCCAGCAGCAGCAAATTCTCTGTGATTTCAGCTTCTACCAGACAGGCATGATGTAGTTCTAGCTTCCACAAATGACTTCTGGGGTCTGGTAATAGTACTTCTTCTTTGGCTTTCCTCTCCTAAAGATGTAACAGACTCCCATTGGGTGGTTTTCTATACTCTCTTTGGCCTCTCAGCTCTTTCAACATGTGTGTAAACACATCTCTGTATTAAATTCCTTATGTTGAAATTAACTTGGCTTCTATTTTTGATGAGCTCCTGATTTATAAATACTGGTTAGGACATTCAATCTTAACCATAAACCTGGAGGACAGAGAACTGGAAATATTTGGTGAACAGATCTCATGACTGCCATACTACCTATTTACATTTGCTGTGCGATCTTTCTTTCTCCAGCCAGACCTCTATTCTAAGCTCTAGGAAATACACACACACACACACACACACACACACACACAAACACACACATATATAACCATATCCTTTTGAATGTTTCAAAGGCACAATAAACTCAGCATGCTAATATCACGAAACGTGATCAACCCCTAGAAAACCTTATCCTCTCCTGTTCCATTCCTCATGTGTTTTGTTAGCCAAGACAGAGTCATTCTTAAAACCTCATTCTCCCTCAGCCTGCATAACCATAACTGTAACCATAAACATAGCCACAACTATAAATATACTTACCACCAAAACCCACAGCCATTACCATAAACAAAGCCACAATATCCTAAATATCTCTCACGTATATTCACTTCTCTAAGTTTCCATTGCATTCACCCTAATTCAAACTCCTGCCCTCGACTGGATGATTACAATAAACATCCTAACCTTAATCTCAGTGTCATCTTCTCAGAATTAAAGTCAATCATTTTTAAAGTACTTCAAAGATTCAAACCTTCAGTGAACAGAGGTTGTGACCTTCAATGGCTTCTAGTTGTTCTTAGGGGGAAAGCAGCACTTTTAACATAATCCTAGAAAACCTAGTGCCAAACACCTCTCTGACTTTATCTCCCTCTCTCCCCTTCCCCATACCCCATCTCATTCTCTATACTCCAGCCTCACCAGCTTTGTTAAATCCCTTATACTTCTCAGTCCTTCTCAATTCCTAACACAACCTTGGGATTTTGAACACAATGCACAATTACCATTGTGTGGAACACATCCCTCCCTCCCCTCTGTGCTCTTAATCTATTTAGTAAGGATTTCCCTCAGTGTTATATCCTCAGGAAAGCCTTTCCTGATCACCCAAACAATGTCCTGTTGCACACATTCAATAATGCCATATACTCTGCCAGGAAGCATTAAAAGAGTTGTGATTTTACATTTCTTTTTGTGAGTCTTTGATTACTGATAGTCAAGCACGATTGTTTTTAAACTCTGTGAGGTGAGAGATAGTGAATGGTTTTCCTAATTGTTGTATCCCTAGCTCCTATGAGAGTCTGGGACATAATTAGCACTCAATAAATATTTTATAAATCAATGAATGAAAGCATTTTACTTCTCTCCTTTTTCCCTCCCTTCTTCTATCCCCTCTTCCTCCCTCCTTTCTTTCTAGCCTTTGTATTATGTCTACTATTAGGGAATGACAGGGAAGATACTGCACAGTTAATTTCTAGGCTATAATTATTAATCCCTCACCAGTATATTTTTGTTGTTATTGGTATTATTCAATTCAGACACTAAGTTCATTTTATGTCGCCATAAATGAATACCCAAGGCTACATAATTTATAAAGAAAAGAGGTTTATTTGGCATATGTTTCTGCAGACTATATAAGAAGCATGGTGCTGGCATCTGCTTAGCATCTGGTGAGGGCCTCAGGCTGCTTCCACTCATGATGAAATGTGAAGGAGAGTCAGCATGTCCAGAGATCCCATGGTGAGAGAGGAAGCAACAGAGAGAGAATGTAATGCCAGGTTCTTTTTAACAATCTACTCTTTCAGGAATGAATTTACGCCCCTGAGAACTAATCTAGTCTCTCAAGAGTGAGAACTTACTACTACAATAATGGCACCAAGCTATACATAAGGGATCTGTCCCCATGACTCAAACCTCCCATTATACCCCACCTCTCAATCTCACCACACTGGAAATCAAGTTTCAACATGAAGTTTTGGGGGGACAAACATCCAAACTACAGCAGACAGGATGTTTGCAGTAATGACAGCCTATCATAGCAGAGAGAGGAGGAATAGATTTGGAGTCCCAGCTTTATTATTTGTTTGTTGTGTGCCTATGGGCTATTCCAGTGATCTCTCTGAATTCAGTTTCCTCCTCAGTAATATAAGAGGATAATCAGCACCAGATTGTAGGTATTACAGTATAGTAATTATATATGTAATGAAAAAGCCTGACATATAGAAGCTACTTTATAAATAGTAGTCATTTTGACCTTTGTTGAAAAATAAGTTATTAAGTAATTATAGATTTTAATAAGTACTGTTAAGCAGCAGAGTATAAGAAAACCTTCAGTGAATGTTCATATATAAAATTTGAATCAGACAGTGAAACAAATGATGAATAATAAATGTAATATACAATTTTAAAGAATTAAAATATGGTTCATTTAATGTAAATACTTTGTGAGAGCAATGTGTGTACACACAACTATATATACCTGTGTTGGCATCTATTTCTACATATCTATATATTTATTTTTATCTGTATACAATTTTATAATGTTATTTGAATTGACCAATCAAACTTATATATATTTATAGGGTACAATGTGATGTTTTGATATATGTATACAATGTGGAACAATTAAATTGAGGTGATGGATATGCCCATGTATTCTTAGGTGAAAATTATATAATTATACCCATTGCTGTCTGTTTTTTCATTGACTTCTGTATTGTTTAAAACCTTATATTTCAAAAAATTTTATGTTTTTAATATCTAGAAAGATAATTCCACTGGAATGCCTTGATCTCTTACTCCATAGAGGAAAAATGAAGGACAGAAAAAGTATATGCCTCATTAATGCCCCTAACAATCTCTATCATTGTAGAGTGAGAATTGATGTCATTTTTAGCAGTTACACAGCTGATCTTGTTTGGTAACATTGCAACATATCCAGTATATGCATGATAGGAAACCCTTTTCCAAGTGGTAAACAACCCTTCAAAAGGCAGCCCTGTCAAAGCTATGTTTTGCCATTCAACAGGAAATCAACGGGACATTCCTTTTCTTTTTACTTAAAAAAGTGTATGCCTTTAATGATATGTTATTGTTTAAGCCATCTGCAGATGTCCTGTCCATCCAAATTGCCAGTTAAATTGTTGATTTTTAGAAACTGTTGTGATTATCTTATTATGTTTTTGTCATAAAATGACTCTACTTCGCATAGCAATTAACTCCAGGGAATGTTGTCTTCAAGGCTCAAAGTGAACCAAGCGTTTTGACAAAGCCCTGCTTTTAGAATGGCAATAAAACACATTTTGCCTATTTGCAGGTATTTCAAGTATCAAATTGGATGAATCTTTTTAATTTTCTTCTACCGAATTGAGTTCAAGTGAATTTGATAGGATTATTAGGGCTGCTGGTGTCTGGAATAACAATGATGACTTACAGAAGGAACCAGCATGCCTGATGTCATTGATGAAGAGATGCTTCAGACCTTTTATTTGTTAGCAGAGAGCCCTGTTCTGTGGTCTGACTGTTGAGTCCTTCCTTGTATATAGCACCTGCCAATTTTACGTTGAAGGTACTAAATACATCTTTTCGATCAGTGTTCAATTATGCAAGAGAAAGAATGGTGCTTAAGTAACTATGTCTACCTGCTGAGAAAATGTATTTCCAAAAAGAATTCATCAGGGCTTGTGGGTTAGTTCATCTTTTCCACCTTTGGTTGAATACCTTCCCAGTTACTTGTTGAATGTGTGCTATTACCTTCCTATAGAGAGTCTTGTGTGGTGGCATGTTTTTCATTTTTCCTTTAGAAGTACCCTTCTCAGCTCCATTCTTTGCAGTTTTTGACTCTTGTCACCCAGGAAACTTGAGAACATTCTCCCTAGTTGCACTTCGTTTTCTTGCCTTCTTATATAGGCCACTGCCAATCAGCTGCTTTGTTTTAACCCTGCAGTGTATATTTATATCGGTGTTACTTTGTCCTTTCTTCCTAAACTTGGGGTGATTTATGTTCCTTTTTTGACTGAGTAGATATTTTAATTTCATAAATTAAGCATCACTCTTGTTTTCTTCCACTGCAAATTGACTTAACATATTATTCACTCTGGCCAAATCTACTGGGCAGGCCTGAGGATATTGCTTTCTAAACCACCTTCTAATTTAAAAAATATGAAGATTTCACAGGTCAACACATAGGCAGTGTGAACTAGGGAGCTTTTAGCATATTAATTGGGCTCTGAAGAATTCACTACAGTTAATGAGAGTTGTGCTTGTTATCTAAGATAAATGGAGGGTGCAGCTGCAACTTTCTTAGGACAATTAAAAAAAAAGCATAAACATAAAATAGGTAAGCAAGGAATAAATGAGTTGTTACTCCTATTATGAGAATTTTCAATCCATTTAATTTCATTCCTACATTTCTCAGCCAATTCAGGGATACTCACATCCTGTTTAATTGACAGATTTAGGCTGTTTTGCTGACTAGGAGGATAAAAGCAACGAACTTTCTGACTGATAGTGGATTTCCCTCAAGATCAATTTCCTTAGTTACTGGCACTCACATCTGCTCTCCTGATTTTCCTATTCTGCTCTTCTGTGTCCTCTGGATATCTATCCTGCTTTCTGGATTCTCCTGTTATTTTTTTTTTTTTAACTTGAGCTCCAATTGTGTATCTTCTGAATTCCTGCTCATTCCAACTTAGGCTCAATCCTTACCCCAGTCTTCAGCTCTGCCTGTGGGAAATAAATTGAGTAACTGAAGTACTCGATACAGAGTTCCTGCTCAGAACAAAAAAAGCCATTGTCATTTGACAAACATGATAAGGAATATATTGTTACTTTTATTTCATTATTAATAATACAAGAAAACAATTAAGTTTTGCCAAGTTCTACACTCTGTGCTGGGAGTTCTATACATCATACCTTGTTTAAGCCTCAGCTTTCTACAAAGGAGGCACAGACAGGCGATGTTACTTCCCCAGGTAACACAGTTATTAAGTGGAGTGATAAGAATTAGAATCCTGACAATCTGCCTAGCCCATATTTTTGTTCTTAACACTGTACTGCACTAAATTACACCACATGGAACTGTTCTTAAATATAAAATCTGTATCATTAGACTTTTAGGATGTTAACTTTGCCCTAGTAAGATAGAGTCTTGAAATTTTTACAAATTTTCTTGTTTTTTTATTTGTTTTGAGGGTTTGTATTGGTTATTTTTGATTTAGGAGTATAAAAATAGGATAGTGAAACTTTGAACTAAACCTTATATACCTTTATCATCTTTATAAGTCTGATTTTTAATGATACATAAAAATAATCACATATAATCTTTCATGTCATTAATTCTACAAATTCAGCAACTGTTTCTGGAGTATATACAATGTGCTGGCAATGATGGAAGGCACTGGGGATATAGTAGTGAACAAAAAGGAATCTCTCTTTCATAGAGTTTGCATATATAAATTGGGCATTGGCCCAGCCATGAAGAGTAAAAGACAACTTATGGTAATTTGTTGAGCCTCGAATTAAACTCTGTTAAAATCAACATACTAGCAATATATATAGAGAGAGAGTGCTTAATACTTACCATGGCTCTCAATAAATGGTAACTTTGAAAAATAAAATGTAGGTGATTTGATTTAATATTCTAAAGAGTTTATTGCTTAGATACTTGCAAACAGAGGGTAGGACAAAAAGGATACTACAATGTCCCTGAAAGGTATTTAAAATTTTAATATAATTATTTTGTTACATTTCTATATAGATACATAATTTTATATAAATACATAACTTTAATTATAATATTCTTATTTTTTTTCTTTGTTTTCTGTTGGGCTTCTGTATTTCCATTCCTTCCCCCTAAATGTAAATCAGCCACCACTTGCAGCCATCCCCTCAATCAAAACATATTAATAACCAAATACGTATCCATCCATTTTTCCTCTATATTCTTTTTTGTTTCAAAATATTAAGGGAGTACAAATGTTTTTGTTCCATGGATACCTTATGTAATGCATAAGTCAGGGTTTTTAGTGTGCTCATCACCAGAATAGTGGACATTGTACCCAATAAGTAAGTTTTTACCCCTCATCTGCTCCCAGCTTCCCCCTTCTTGTATTCCAATGACCTTTACATCTCTTTGTGCCCATGTGTGCCCAGAGTTTCACTCCTAGTTATTAGAGAGTACATATGGCATTTGTTTTTCCATTCCTGAGATACTTCATTTAGGATAATGGTCTCCAGTTCCATGGACGTTGCTGCAAAAGACATTATTTCATTCCTTTTTGTGGCTTAGTAGTACTCTATGGTATGTATAGTTTTTCCCTCTATGTTCTTATATTTCTATTTGGGAATTACAGACACACACACATAGAGTTTTATTACTTTTTGGAAAAAATGGGTTATCAGTATTATAATTTTTCATCCTATTTTTAGCACTTAATAATAACTCATCGAGAAGTTAGTTAATGGATACAAAAATACAGTTAGAAGGAATAAGTTCTAGTATTCAATAGTACAGTAGGGAAATTATAGTTAATAATTTATTGTATTAATATATTTCAAAATAGCTAAAAGAAAAGAATTGTAATGTTCCCAACACAAAAAAATATGAAGGTTTGAGATGACTGATATTCCAGTTACCCAGATTTGATCATTACACATTGTATACATGTATCAAAATATTATACCCCCAAAATTTGTACAACTATGATATGTCAATTAAAAAACAAGAAAAATTAACATTTTTATATTAAATAACTATAACTTTAAAAGTAAAAGCAAACTCATGGAACCTAAGTCAACAGACATAGCCCTAATTAATTTTTGTTTTCCTAATAGTTGCATAATATTCTTTTTTTTAAAATTTCAGCATATAGTTGCATAATATTCTACAGTGTGCATTGTACCCATTAGGTAGGTTGTGGCACAATTTATTGTTTTTATCCTATTTGCTTATAGGCTTTGGCACTACAAATTTTGCTGCAGTAAACATCCTGAAATATGTGTCCCTAAATAATTCTGTAACTATGGAATAGATTCAAAGTATGAGAATGTTTGGGCAAAGAATGTAAATCTTAAAATTTTAAATAGATGTTGACAGATTGCTTTAAAAGAAAAAAAGGTATATGTATTTTTTGTTTTTACCAGTATGTGTTGACATTTCTGCATGTCCAAAGGCAAGAGGTATGAGAGACTTGTTTAAGTTTATACTAGTGAGATAGTTGTAATTAGTCATTGTTACTTTGAATTTGCCTCATGACTTGGGCATTTGAACGTCTTTTGATAAGTTTGTTGGCCTTGTAGATTTTCTCTTGTGTAAATTATCCACTTTAGATCCCTTGTCCATTTTTTCCATTGTATTGTTTGTTCCCTTGTCAATTTGTAAGTGTACTATATATATTGTAAATATTAATCCTATGTGTTTTCTGCATTTGAAATGATTTTTCAAATTTGTCATTTGCCTTGAATTTTTTATTGTATCTTTTCTCATAAAGGAACATTTAAAAATATTGTTTAGCAAATATGTCTTTATTTTATGGACCTACTATCTTGTTTAAGAAAGACTTTCTTGTTCCTTATATTCTAGATTTTTAATGAAAATATGTAATGTTTCAATACTTTTAAAAATTTTGTACATCTTGGATAGGTCAGGATTTTTAAAAACTTGATTTAAAATGGAGGTACTCTTTAAGTTTTCTCCAGATGGAAGGATAGTTATAATATAACTATTTAAAATATAATTTAACATTTTCCCACAAAATTTAATTAAGGGTGTTTATTAAAAGTAGCCACTCTTTTGTAGATACAGAATCTCTTCATAGAAAAATTTTTCGTTATGTTGTCATTCATACATTCAACAAATATTAAGTACCTCCTTTTTTCCTAAAGTTCTGAAAGGCACATCGGTGTGGGGTAAACACAATTGTCAGATGGCCATTGCTTTTTAGACATATAGCATTCAATTGTGATCATAGCAGTGGATACAGAAATCACAAAAGCCTGAAGTCTGCTGATGGCTCTGTCACTAAGAGTATGACAGGGTTCTCACACTCAACAGTGCTGGGGTTCAGTTTCCTCTGAAATAAAATGAGGAAGTTGAGCCGAATGATCTCCAAAGGGCTTTCTAGTCCTCAAACATGACAGCAGGCTGTCTAGTCTCTTGCACTACCCAGCTCCTTAAAGTTATCTTCTGCCAAAACAAACAAAAGCTCATAGCTGAGAAAGAGAGAGAGAGAGAGAAAAAAAATATCAATGTGAGTAAATGAATACGAATGAGTGGGTAGACTGAAATCAGCCAGTCTGGGATACAGGTGAAAGAGAATTGGCGATCAGGCTGTTTGTTGTCATAATTTCCTCATCTCTATCTATCTCACTAATGGACGGCTCTAAGTTGTGTTCTTGCTGTGATTGGCACTCCTGCTTTGAGAATTCTCATAGACATCTTTCTTTTCTGAATCATGGTGATGGGACAGGGGTTTGAAGACTCATTTTAATTGAAAAGGTGAATCACTTCATAGCTCAAAACAGATAACAAATTACTTAAGCAAATGGACACCATGACATTTTATAGGTTATTAAATATCCACCTCCCCTGAGTTTTCACGTTTGACCCTGCAAGAGATATTTAAGTTTTAATCACAACATATACAATATGTGTAGCTTAACTAAGTGTTAAAATTGCCATTCTTGATTTAGTATTAATTTTTTAGATTATTTGAGGTAAAAGCAGTGTAATATCAACTTTAATAAAATTTAATCAACACAATAAAAATGATTCATTTTAGAGTGAGATGTGCACCATCTGGGGGATGGTCACGCTGGAAACTCAGACTTGTGGGGGGAGGGAGAGAAAGGGCATTTATTGAAACCTTAAAATTTGTACCCCCATAATATGCTGAGACAAAAAAAAATGATTCATTTTAATGCATTTTGTGTTATACAAAACTATGAAAAATTATACCACTTGGAAAACAATTTAAAACATAGTCTGCCTTTTTTAATGTCACAAATTAAGTGTATAATCCTTTACAGGTGTATATTCTTGATAATTTATGTCTAGTAAAGACATATTTGGAATTGAGTTAGATGTTGAAATGGAGGAAGAACTTGTCATGCAAAGCCATTGAAACATCATACAAAAATAAGTTGAACTTTGTATAAATGGAAGTTTGTGGTAATCATATTGTTGAATTAGGAAAACAAACTGAACTAGCCATGTAAAGGAAAGGCTTCCCTGTCATGCAGAGCCATAGAAATCACTGTTTTACTCCCATTTCTATTATCTGCTATCTCTTTAGCCCAACCCCATTGAGTCATTCTTTTATCTTGTTCAGTCACTATTTATAAATGCACAGGCAACAGGTGGTTCATATTAGATCATGTAATCCTTTGAGGGAGAGAATGGATTTCTATTTGAGTTCCGTTAGAAATTACCTACCTCATAAAAGAAAGCTTTTTTGAAATGCTTGAATTTTTTTCCACATATCATACATAGACTTAGTTTTACCTTGCAAAGAAATATTCAAGCCATTTTGATTTGACATGATATCACACAGAAATGCTACATTCCTATAGAAACCTTCTCTCAATAATTCACATTATTGATTCTGTTCTTCATAAAGTTTAACTCTCAGTTCTCACAGATATAAAATTTAGGCTAACCTATACTTGTGATAGCCAACATACTTTAGAATGACAAATCCACACTGAATACTTCGTCATTCAACTTTAGCATGTTCTGAAATTGGCAATGCCATGTTGCATTTGCAGGAATATAGTTAATAATACTTATTGTTGCAAAGCGTCTCTTAAAATAGCTTTAGCATAGAGATTTTGCTTATGTAAGACACAATGAAAATAAATGAGAGTATCTGGATCTGTTAATACCTTTTTTATCTGTGTAATAAATCCTTCATGTTTTCCTGTCATGGAAGATGCCCTGTCTCTGTACATACATGCACTATATTTACCAAATTCAGTCCAGCTTCACGACATTTATGTTGAAAGTTGTTGAAGATGCCAATTGCCCGTGTTCTGTTCACAATAGTACCCAAAGCAAATAACTCTTAATAGTAACGAAAATCTTTTGTTATGACCAGAATGAAGTATAAAACCTGCACTGACTCAGTAGTATCAGTTGATTCATCCAAAGCAATTGAATAATGTATATTTTCCTTTTGAAGTATTGCATGAAGTTGCTCGCTTAAGTTGAAGGCTAATTCATGCTGCTGATCAGTTATAGTTATCCTTGAAAGAGGGCAAGTGTTTGTACTTTTAAATGTTATTGGAGTCTAAGCATCCTACAACTTTGATGATGCATTCTTTTTGTTTGGTTGTCTTTGTTTTTTTTTATAGTAAGTGTTCAATAAATATTTATTTGATTAATTTTTGGTACATTATCTTTTTCCTGGTGTATTTTGTTTTGTCTTTCTTCTTTTTCTTTTTCTACTTTTTTTCCCCGAAACACTTCTTCAAAATGAAATTTCAGATGAACATTTTCCCCAATTAGGAAAGATCATTGATGAACAGGATGATACATGTGAATCATTTAAAGAATATGCAGCTGTTATAGACCTATTCATTGGAGAATAAAATGAAAGGTTCACTGATTTTGAGAATCATGACATCACCCTCAAAATAGCAATTCAGCCTCACCTAGTAGATATCACCAAGGCACCTAAAGAACAACAGATGGAATTGATTGAGCTCTCAGTAGATGACATTTTAAAGTCATTGATGCTAAGAAAGATCCAATTGAAATATGGAAAAATGCAGTAGAATACACACATCTTTGGCAACATGCCCCCAAAATGCTTTCTTGCTTTTCAACCACTTATTGCTGTGAGTCTACATTCTCCTACCTAACACAAATCAAGATGCCCTTAAGATCACAAATGACTGATATCCATTTAGAGGATGACCTACAACTGCGGATCTCCATGCTGTAACCAAATATTCAAATGCTTTCCAACAAAAAGCAGACACAGCAAAATCATTAAAAGGTTAGTTAACTTTAGAATTAACAAATAGCTTTCATTTTTTTAAAGTATTAAATACATAGTAGTTAGATTTTTTACAAAATAATGTATATTTTTAAGTATATGTAAGAAAAAATATTACCTACCTCATAGCTAACTTAAACCTAACTTGGTAGTATTCCCTGTATTCTATTTCATCTTTCAAAATAATATGCTTTCTCTTTGTGTGAAATCTTGAATTTATGGGGAGGGAGGGAGGGTAGGAAAGCCTGTACTTGTCTGTTCTTTTCCTGATCCCTTCCCCTTATTCCTGAACTGCAGGAGACTGAGCCCCCTTGGGCTTTGGTGACCCCATCCTGGGGTATGTTTATTTGATGGTTGATTTTGCTGTACTGAGTACTTCCTTTCCCATTTTCTAATCATTTTGTAGCACACATGCTGACTCTTTTCCCTTCCTTTCTACTTTCCCTGGGAAAATACAATGAATAAATAAAGACTTATTGGTACTGAAAAAAAAATAATATGCTTTCTGTTTTTTCTGTCTGTGTAAAATACACCTTCAACACATTCAGCATAGTGCTATGTACAAAGTAAGTTTTCAATAGATATGTCAGCTGCCATTTTAAATGTAGGTGTTAGGTTTTCTAAGCTTCATCAAAATGAAGAGTTGTTTCAAGTTTTTACCATAATAAGAGCATATCTACACAGACAAAACATATTTTGAAATGGATAAACTGATACATATGGATGTGGGTGATATTTCTTAATAGCATAACTAGATTGGCTCAGGCAGACATCTCAGCCAGACATTTTCTTTGAACTGGATCCTCTTTCCTGTAGCAGAAGAGGACTCCAGCCAACGAAGTTAATTAGTGCCAGATTAAGATGGCCTCAGCAGGTGGTTGGTTCAGACTCTCTCTCTCCTCTGTTTGTCAAAGCCTCATGGTTGGAGAAGGGCTTGAGTAGTCTTGTCTTACTGACAGCTGTCAACTGTTAATGGACCATATGCAATGATGGTAAAGTTGCCATCAACTGTCAATGAACCATATGTATATGGTGAACAGAGTGGCAGATGAATACTTAGAAACAACAAAAGGCCTTCATTGCTGGACTGGGAGTCAGAACCTTAAAATGATTTTAAGAAAAGGTAGTTAAAAATAGGTTGCTAAAAGTTTGTCACAATCATCATCCCTTTACTCCACTCACCCTTTGTCACTCAGTTTAGGGACCTAATTCAGATATGCCAATGGGAAGATTGCTGTTTTAGATCTTATAAAACCTGACATGGAATGTTAAATACCTAACAGACACCTGGTTTTCAATTTCATTAGTGAAAGGACAATTAATAATAGCAAATTAATCATTCAGCTCATCTGTTTTTTAAAAATTAAAAGTATTATTCAAGGGAAGGACAGGTTTCTGAATTCAGTTACATGGGTAGAAGGAATTAAGTATCAAATTAAGAATATAGGAAGACTTTTGTATAAGACTATTTGATTCTATGGGATGCCCTTTACTTCTATAAGAGTATAATGTTCTATAAGCTGAGACAGGCAAGTAGATACTTAATTTACACAGAGATGATTAAAGATTATATGTAACCTACATACTCTTAAGGTATATAATAATGATAATTGTCAATATAAGTTTCAGATACTTTGCATATGCTATACATTTCATCCTTATGTTACTCTTATGAAGTAGATACTATCATTATCCGTATTATATAGATGAGGAAACTGAAGTCCAAAGAAATTAAGTGATTTGCCTAAGATTACACAGCTGAGGGTTTTAACTCCAGTCTGGTTCTGGACCCCCTGCTCTTAAAATGTGCACCACAATGGTATGTATAGATTAAAAGTGAATTGATTTTGCCCATTTAGACCCTATTTCCAATGATTGGTCTAGCTATTCAAGTGCCATATATGGAACATGGTATATGCTTGCTAATTGTTATTTCATATAGGAATGATTGAATAAATGAGTGAAATATATGTTTAAGGAAGGCATCACTGTTACTTTGATATGTCACAGAGCACAGTTTATTTTTCTGTCATGATACTGATGAGAGATTAACTTTACTATTTGTAAAATGTGATCAATTATAAGAATACTGCAAGGCTGGTTTGCAAAATCCATAAAGCAACATGAGTTAAGTATTTTGACCTCAGAATATAAGTTGATATATACATGAGGTTTTGAGTCTGATTCTCTGATTCCAGTTTTGGAAATAAAACATGTGTAAATTTAAGGGAAAAGCCCATGGATTTATGTGGGAGTTAGAAATTATGACACTAGGTCATCCTGCTTACAGCCAATGTGGGAAAAGATTCAGCACCCGACATCTTCCTCCTTATGGCTTTATCTGTGGCTTCAAGGATCATGACCATGTGTCAAAGTCTAGTGATATCATTAACTTACTTTTCTACAGTAAAGCTGTACAGCAGAAAATGTGGTAGGAAAATTTAAATAGAGTTGAAAAGGGAACATAATTAAAGAAAATAATGTCTTACTGAAATAAAGGTACAATTCACAGCATGTATTAGACATCAGATATCTTTAGGTCATTAAAATAAAGCAGGGCATATTTATCTTTCAGTAACCACTCTATTCTACTTCTGCCTATTGTAGGGAAGTTTCATGAGGACCTAATATCTGACTGTGAAATAATGCTCATGGAATAAAGTCTTGGACTTAGAATTTGGAGACTGTGTGGTGCAGGATTTGTTTTTACTATAGTAACTTGCTTTTGTGATACTTGCTAAATCATGTAAAAAGTTGGGCTTTAGACATTCCTTCTATGTAGCAGTAATTTTGGACTCCATAATCTCTTCATTTTTGTGTGTATTGTGTTTCTAATGCCGCAAGTCCTATGATTCAGGGCCAATGGGAACTCCAAATATTTTTTTTTTTTTTTTTTTTTTTGAGACAGAGTCTCACTTTGTTGCCCATGCTAGAGTGAGTGCCGTGGCGTCAGCCTAGCTCACAGCAACCTCAAACTCCTGGGCTCAAGCGATCCTTCTGTCTCAGCCTCCCAAGTAGCTGGGACTACAGGCATGCGCCACCATGCCCGGCTAATTTTTTCTATATATATTAGTTGGCCAATTAATTTCTTTCTATTTATAGTAGAGACGGGGTCTCGCTCTTGCTCAGGCTGGTTTCGAACTCCTGACCTTGAGCAATCCGCCCGTCTCGGCCTCCCAGAGAGCTAGGATTACAGGCGTGAGCCACCGCGCCCGGCCAAGGGAACTCCAAATATTTAGTTATTAAGTCTTTTTAAGCAAAGACTGTATCCATAAATTATACATAATAGAAAGTTAAATGCAATTATAAAAATGAAAACAATTGAAAAGTATTTAAAATGTTTGTTACAAAGTTACTTTTAAAGGTTATTATGACAATTCCACAGATTGGAAGAACTGTAATCGGTACTCTAAACTTTAAGAAAACTTTCAATTCAACTGACAGATCTTCAAAAGGAAGAAACTCCAATATATCAAGGAACCATTGTCCTTTTCAAGTAATCATTTCCATGGTAGCATTAACAAAAGAAACTTATTTCGAATGCAGTAATCTTATTGTGTACTTTTTAGAGAACTGTTGCTTCATTAAGTCACTGTTAAAAAAAGCCAGAGTGCTTTTAACTTGATGTTAAAATATGTTAGATTTTTCCCACTTTTATTATTGATGAAAATAAAGTTATCATAGATATACCATTCAACAATTTAATGACATTCTACACAATTGTTTCCCATTAAACTTATTTTTTCTACTGTTTTACTTCTGAATTGTGTTTTTCTTACCTGAAATGAAGACTTTTAGCTTCAAAAATTCAAAATGGAATTGAGACCTAAATAATTCTATGTTAATAGACTCAAAGCTATTTGTTTGATTTTAATTATCTTTATTACATTCTCAGTTCTTATCATCATAAAACTGCCTGAGATTGCAGATTGGTATTGATCAGCCTAGAGTCACTTTCTTGTGTCCAGTTCTCTTGCCCTTATATCAGAAAAGCTAAACTTTGGATACTTATACACAGCTAGGGCCAGTTTTGTTGGTTAAGTTTCAGGAAATTAGGAAGATGGAACTTTTAAGAGAACAAGCTAGAAAGTTCTACTTTCTACCTGTGTACCCTTGGGCAAGTTACATACCTGATTTTAAGGCCAATTTCCTCTGTAGGCTTAATGATAATGCCTTCCTCATAAACTTGATGTAAATATTTCTGGAGCTAACCGATGGGAAAATGGTTAATCTGCCTGGCATGTAGTAAATGTTCAAAAAATGTTAGTCATGATGCTGATATAGATTATGTTGATAATGGTGATGGCAGTAAAGAAGATAATATCAGAGAAAATTTTATTGTGCAGTCATCGTGGTATCATTCTTAACCTCTCTTGAAAAAGCATGGGTTTCATTGTACAAATACAGATCCTGTAACAACAACAACAACAACAAAAACGGATAGAGGAGGCTTATGTAGGGGATATGAAGTTTTTTCCTCAAGTCCCTAACTCCCCAAAGAAGGTATGATTTTTAAAATATAAGGGCAGCTATCAACCCAAAGTTGGTCACAATCTACTAGTAAATCTTACAATCGTGGCTAACCAATTGTAGTGCCTTTGTCATCACTGTGTTTTCTGTTATTAGCAAACCACAGCTCCCCCATTAATAAGAGCAAATGTCAAAATCATCTTATATGTCTACTCTAAAGCAAACCAATTTGCTAATATTTTCAAAAGAAAAGATTGAAGACTTGTGGAATATTGTCTTTGTCCACTACTATCAATAAATATAATTACTACTAATTTTTCTCCAGTTTTCATTTTTCTAAGATCCCCTTTCCTGCTTCCCATCTATCCTACATAGCTTGTTTGCTTTTCTGTGCACTCAAGTTTTCACATGCTTTGCAGACCCTCAATGGTAAGTGGGAGAAACTATGACCCCTTACCTAATAGCAGAAGTGAGAAAATGAAGTCTATAATTGGGTAACTGAAACTTATTATTGTAATGAACTCTCTTTCCATGAAACAATAAGCAGCACTCAAATAGAAAGTGTTCTAGTATTGAATATTCCACATGTATAGATTCTTGCATATTGTTTAACATTTACACCTTGGCATGGCTCTAAGCCTTCTCCAACCTATTAAACTATGGCAAGTTATATTGTTCATACATTGTTTTTCCTTCAGGAGATTATATTTGTAATTATATCCCTTCTTTTTGCCATTTGTTTTCCCCCAAATTTAAGTAATCATAGTTCCTGTTATCTTCCTTCTTTCTATTCCAAATTTCATTACATTCCCTCAGAATAGTATTATTTCCATATCTGCTTATATCTTTGTTCATTCATTAATTAAACACATACACACAGCCTCTTCATGCATCAGGAAAAACTGTAGTAGGTATTAGAGATCCAGAAATAACTCCAACAAAAAGCCACTTCTCTCATGGAACTTGCATTCAAGTGGGGAAGTAGATCATACAAAGGTAAAAAGCTAGTGATAAGCCCTGAAAATAAACATTACAAGGAGATTAACATTATATATGGCAATTTAATGAAGAAGATTGGTTAGATAGACAAGATGTCTTTGGGGAGATCACATTTGAGCCTAGACTTAAATCTGAATGTCAGACAAGGGAAGATACATGGAAGAAATGCAAAGGCCTTGTGGCAAGGGCAAGTTGGCAGGTTTGAATAACAGAAAAAAGGCTGTGTGACTGGAGCATGGCAAGCAAGTGTAAGAACAGAGTAATACTGGGATGAAGAAATAGTCATAGGCCAGATCATGTTGGGCTTTGACAATGAGCTTTCATTTTGTTCTAAATATAAGAATTCACTGGGATGTTGTAAGTAGGATGTGTGGCATGATTTGATTTGCCATTTAAATTTTCCACTTTGATTGCCTCTGGAAAATGTTTTGTAGCAAGCCAGAGTGGGTATAGTGAGATGTTATGGGAAGTTATTTACATTCTTTTGGATTGTTCTGAGATTATGGCATTGTAATTAGAGAGAAATTGACAAATTTAGGGTGTATATATATATATATATATATATATATATATATTTTTTTTTTTTTTTTGAGACAGAGTCTCACTTTGTTTCCCAGGCTAGAGTGAGTGCCATGGCGTCAGCCTAGCTCACAGCAACCTCAAACTCCTGGGCTCAAGCAATCCTGCTGCCTCAGCCTCCCGACTAGCTGGGACTACAGGCATGCGCCACCATGCCCGGCTAATTTTTTCTATATATATATTAGTTGGCCAATTAATTTCTTTCTATTTATGGTAGAGACAGGGTCTTGCTCTTGCTCAGGCTGGTTTCGAACTCCTGACCTTGAGCAATCCGCCCACCTCGGCCTCCCAGAGTGCTAGGATTACAGGCATGAGCCACCACGCCCGGCCTAGGGTATATTTTGGTGACAGAGCCAATGGGACTAGCTGATAGATTGTTCTGTTTGTAAACCAATAGAATTACCCTAATTATATTTGATAAATCTAACCATAGTGTCCGTGACAAATTCGAATCAGAGATAGGGAAGTCAAGTATTGAATGGAAATTCTTACCATACAAAAACAAAAACAAAAAACAGAAAAACCAACAAAAAACAATGCAGTCAACCTTACAAGCATTCAAAATTCTTCATGTATCCCCTTTAAAATTTCTGCAAGAGTTTCCATCAAACTTATCAGTATCCTTTAGTTAAAGATGCCTTTCTGTAAAGATGAATTATTAATATTTTGAGAAAAGGAATGCTTATTCTATTATATTGTTTCATTCTTTAAAGATATTATTAGATACAGAATAAAGCATCAACATAGACATGTGATTTAGAAACTATAATAGACACTGTGAAACAAATATGAATAATGTACATTTCCTGTACAGAAGGATTTCATATTCCAGTGGGATGGCCAACCTATAAACAATACAAACATTCCATTATATCTCAGAGGTTCTGCTCAAGGATATCTTTTGAAACAGGAGTTTATCATTCATGCCTGTGGCACAGGACTTCCAGAGAAACAGCCAACATGGACCACTATATAGAGGTATGGGCAGATTAGAATGATCCAGTAGCTGCAATTGGTAAAATTTTGATAAAGGAATGAATGAAACAATGAGAAAATTGAAATGTGACTTGCTGTGTAGGCAGCAAAAGATCTCCCAAAGCCCAGGTACTTTGGTAAATATTTTCAATGTGTTTGAACCTTGAAAGTACCATACTGTTTTCCATATTGGCTGCAACATTTTACATTCCTACCAGCAATGCACAGGGTCCCAATTTCTCCATATCCTAACTGACACTTGTTATTTTCTATTACAATCCTGTGCTGCCACATAATGATGTTCTATCAACAACAGACCTCATATACAACAATGGCCTTGTAAGATTATAATACTGTATTTTTCCTTTTTTATTTAAGTGAATTTAGGGGGTACAAGTTGATTTTTGTTTCATGGATGAAGTGCCTAGTGGAGAATTAACTAGTGCTTTTAATTTACCCATTTCCTGAATATTGTACATTGTACCCAATAGGCAATTTATCATCCCACAACCACCTCCTCCTCTCCTTTCTGAGTCTCTGGTGTCCATTAAGTCACTCTGTATGAACATGAATACCCATTGTTTAGCTCCCACTTATAAGTGAGAACAGAGTATTTGGTTTTTTTGTTCCTGGGTTACTTCCCATACAATAATGGCCTCCAGTTTCATCCAAGTTGCTGCAAAAGACATTATTTCATTCTTTCTCCTGGCTGAGTAGTATTCCATGATGTGTGTGTGTGTGTGTGTGTGTGTGTGTGTGTGTATACACCACATTTTCTTTATTGAGTCATGAGTTAATGGGAACATGGGTTGATTCCATATCTTTTCAATTATGAATTATGCTATGATAGACATATGAGTGCAGATATCTTTTTGATATAATGACATCTTTTCCTTTGGGCAAATTCCCAGTAATGGGATTGCTGGGTCGAATAGTAGATCTACTTTTAGTTCTTTGAGAAATCTCATACTGATCTCTGTAGAGATTGTACTAATTTACATTTCCACTCACAATGTATAAGTGTTTCTTATTCACCACATCTGTCCCAACATCTGTTGGGTTTTTTGACTTTTTAATAATGGCCATTCTGACAGGGGTAAGGTGGTATCTCATTTTGATTTTAATTTGCATTTCTCCAATGATTAGGGATATTGAGAATTTTTTCATGTTTTTTGACCATTGGTCTATCTTTGGTTGAAAAAATGTCTGTTCATATTTTTGCCCACATTTAAATGGGGTTATTTATGTTTTTCTTGCTGATTTGTTTGAGTTCCTTGTAGATTCTGCACATTAGTCTTTTCTCAGATATATGGTTTGTGAATATTTTCTCCCATTCTATATGTTATCTACTTACTCTCTTGATTATTTCTTTTGTTATGCACAAACATTTTAGTTTAATTTAAGTCCCATTTATTTATTTTTGCTTTTGTTGTATTGTGTGGTCTTAGTAATAAATTCTTTGCCTCAGTCAATATCAAGAAGAGGTTTTACTATGTTTTCTTATAGAATTTTTATGGTATCAGATCTTACATTTAAGTCTTTAATCTATCTTGAGTTAATTTTTTGTATATGGTGAGAGATAGGGATACAGTTTCATTCTCCTGCATGTGGCTATCCAACATTCCCAGCACCATATATTGCATAGGAAGTCTTCTCCTCAGTGTATGTTGTTGTGTGTTGTGTCAAATATCAGTTGGTTTTAGATGTATGATTTTATTTCTGAATAGTGTACATTGTACACAATAGGCAATTTATCATCCTGCAACCACCTCCCTCTCTCCCTTTTGAGTCTCCAGGTTTCTCCATACTGTTTCATTGATCGGTGCATCTACTTTTATGCTAATACCATGCTGTTTTGGTTGCTATAACCTTGTGGTATAATTTGAAGTCAGGTGATGTGATGCCTCCAGATTTGTTCTTTTTGTTTAGGATTGCTTTGGTTATTTGGCATTTTTAAAGAAGGATTTCTCAATTTTGGCAGTATTAACATGTGGGCCAGATTATTCTTTGTTGTGATGGTCTATTCTGTGTATTGAAAAATGTTCAGCACTATTCCTGGCCTTTACACACTAAAATGTCTTCAGGTATTGCTGAATGTCCCTTTGGGGACAAAACTGCTGCCAGGTAAGAACTCCCATAATAGGGTGACATCAGTGAATATCTAAAGGATGCACACTTAAGAAGTTTTACCCCAAAGTCTTTGTTAAAATCAGAGGTTGGCTGAGAGAGACACAGAGAGAAAAGGTGGCTTTGGCTAGTACCAAAATTTATTCTTAATAGCAAATTGATTAAATGATGGAAATCATGAAAATGAAAAGTTCATTCCTTTATATGGTTCAGTATGTTTCATACCAAACTTTTATGACCCCCTACCTTCCTTTTTTCCTATCTGGGTTAACTGAGCAGTTTTCTACTTACGCACTTTCAAAATTTTTGACTTTTTCTTCAGATCCAATCAAATGTCATTATTTCATTTTTTAATAATATAGGGCCACAACCCTAGTTATAGTCTTTGTCCTCTTATATTTCCCCCCACCAATCCTCAAAACCCAGCAGGATGACCATCTCCTTTCTGTCTGATACATTGTCCAACAAGCTCAGGCCTAATTGACTTCTTTTTTCTCTGGACTCTTACAGCATGTGTTGCTTTTTTGACTTCTTTGGCATTAAGACAATTTGTTATAGGATTATCTTTTCTAGCATGTGTATCTTTTCTTCCCACCTAAGTTACAAGCACCATGATCTCAAGGTCTGTGTGATGTTTTTGTGTCTCTAATACTACCTGTGCAAATAGTACATATCATGTTGTTACTTAATAAGCCTGCACATCAATCACATGATTACCACATAAGTTAATACTCCATAAACATCTCTTACCACTTTAACAGTAACTTCAATGTTACATAGGGTCATCTAGAATATATAGAATAGATCATACCACTGACTAATCTTTTTCCAACTGCTATAATTTCAGAGGGCAAATGCCTGAAAATCTACTTTGGTGGCAGTGCTTCCAAGGAGAAATGGTGACATTACTGTGAATGAGCTTGACCTGAATGATGTTAACTACAGTATATTGCTTCATATTTAGTCCAAAGTCACAGAGAAGGCTTTTTATAAAACTGCTAATCTGAGCTGATGACTAAAAGAGAAATATTTAAAGGTCTTTCCTCCTCTCCATTGACTCAGTATAAATAGGAATGACATGCACATAGTGAGGAGAAAATGTGGTGCCATGAATAGAGATTTTTGTAGCACATTTTTCATTGACTTTAATGAGATTCGTGTGGCTAAATGCGTTAGTGCAGTTGGCAGAGTGTCTTTTTTTCAATGCATCAAGGTTTAGCCTAAAGTCTCAGTGAATATTTGAAATGGAGCTGGAATTAAAAAAAAAAAAAAAAAGTGGTGTTGTTGAGAGAGAACATTGACCCAGGGAGCAGGCAAGGCCCCTACCAGTTTCAACATGAGTGAGATTTTTCGTTAACATTGAGGAATTAAGGCAAGTTGCCATGGAGTTGTGGGCATTTACAAACAACTAAAAGGATAATTACAGTGAAAGAGAATGGGAGAAGTGCCCTTGCAATGAATAATTTTTCCATTGTATTTTTTTTTTTTTTTTTGCTGGGCAAAATTCAGAATTCCTACATTTTCATACTTAGTTACAAGACATTCCTTTCCATAGGAAAAGGCCTTCCTAATGTCTTTAAAATAATGTCCTTAACATGTCCTTAAGACAGGACTCAAAATTAAAGACAGTGTAAGTCAGTCAGTCAGTCAACAGTTTTGATTGCTTTATATTTACAATGAGCAGTGTTAGCTGTTGTCTGGCATGTAATTATAATGCATAATCCCAATCCTTGAAGAATTTTCAATTATCTGAGAAGACTTTAAATATCTGTGAATGAGATGGATAATATGTAAATGCCAAGTGTACTATAATATAAATGAGGGCATGTAGGATACACATACAGAAAATAGACAACCTCAAATGATTCATATGTGGTAATTCAGTCAATCATCATTACAAATCAGTGGAAATACTGTTTATTGCTATTTTACCAATGAGGAAAATGGGAACATACAGAAGTTAGTTAAGATGCACAAGGTCACTGAATTTAAAAGTGGAGCAAAAATTTAAACCCAGGTAATCTGACATCAGACTAAAGCACCAGTCTGTATTGAAAGAAGAAGAGAATTGCCCATTTTGTCAGAACAGGAAGAAATTTTCCTACCCTTGAATGAGGAATGTGCTGTAGATGAATGAAAAGGGAATGGGATGGGGTTGTGAGAGTCTGCAGATCTGGGGGTGGGGTTGTGGGGAGGTAGCACAAAATGATAATGCTTCAAGCAGTAGCTTGAAGGTGGAAATTAAAATGGCACACTTTGCGTGTTATTATGTGGGTGGAAGAATGAGTAGCGATTCGAATCTAGGCAATTTTGTGTAGGCGGTTAGTTGATGGTAGGTAGGAATGTAGATTGGTACAAGTTTCTAGGCAAGTAATTTTGCAACACCTCAAGATTTATTAATAATGTACATGGCTTTTGATCCAGCATTTTACAACTAGGAATACATTCCACAGAAGAACTTACACTATATTATTTGTAAAAGTGAAAAATAACAACATAAATAACCTTCAAAAGGAGAATTGTTAAATTGTACAGAGTGTCCCAAAAGTCACCATACATAGATAAAATGGGAAATTGTAGCTAAATGTGCCTTTATTTAAAAATTCATTTTAACATTTTAGAAAATTTTTCCTTTTGTAGTCTCCGAACAGACCAATAGCTCAAAGCAAACAGATCTCTGCCCTTGCAGAGCTTACATTCTAGAGAGGAGACAAACAACAAACAATAAGCAAAATGAACAAGTAAATTGTATAATGGGAGGTAATAAGTGAATGGGAAAAAAGAAAAGGAGAGCAGGTAGATGGGAGTGGACATGCTGATGGGGATGGGGTGAGGAGACAATATTAAATGGCAATAGTCAGTGTAAGCCTTTTTGAGAAGGTAAGATTTGAGCAAAGACCTGAAAAGCTGAAAATGTCAAGAGTAAAGTAAGCTCTGGGTAGAGGGAATGGCAATAGCTAAGACATAGGAATTAAGGTGGGGAGCATGCTGGTGTTCAAAAACACCAAGAAAGATGCTATGGCTGGTATGGGGGAAGGGAGAGGAACAGTACATGAGAGGAGGTTGTAGAGTTAACTTGGTGTCTGGATTATATAGGGCAGGACTGTCCAAATGTAATGCAAACCCCTTATGGAATTTAAAATTTTCAGTAGTCTAGGAAAATGGAAAAAGAAACAGGTGAAATTAATTTTAATAATATATTTTATTTATGGTAATATATTAAAAAATATTTTAACATTTAATCAATATAAAAATATTAATGTGATATTTTATATTTTATGCTAAGACTTTGAAATCTAGTGCATATTTCATACATTTAGCACTTCTTAATTTGGACTAGCCACATTTCAAGTTCTTAATAGGTACAAGTTGCTTAGTGACCACTGTATTGGACAGTACAGAGATAGAGGTTTGTAGGTCACTTGTTCGGATTGGGTTACCATATGGAGGGAAATAGTTATTGTGGAAGTTTGAGAAGACTGACTAGGTTTAACTTGCATTTTAAATGGATCACTCTGATTGGTATGTTGAGAAGGAAGGGGGAAGCACGGATAGAAGCAGAGAGGCCTATTGGGAACCTGTTGCACCAATCCAGGCAAAAGATGATGGGGACTTGGACCCAGGTCTTAGCAGTCAAAATGGGGAGAAGTGGTCAGATTCTAGATTTATTTTGAAGGTAGAGCCAGTGTGATTTACTGACAGATTGAATGGTGGGTGTAAAGGAAAGAGACGTGTCAAGGATAATACCAAGATTTTTGGCTTGAGGAACTAGAAAGTTGGAGTTTCTTTCAACGGAAAAGGTGGTTCTGCAAGTGGCGCAGGTTGGAGGGAAAAACATAACTGTGAGACTTCTGTTAGAACTCCAAGTGAAGATTTGAGTTTGTAGGTGGATATATGAGTATGAATTTGAGAGAAGTCTAGACTGAATATATAAATTTCAGAGCTGTCAGCATAAATAAAAAAATATGTAAAACTATGAGACTGGATGAGATCATTAAGGGATTTCAGGTAGATAGGGAAGAGGTTTGAGGACTGAATCTGGGAACTTTCCAACAGTATGAGGTCCAATACCAGTCTGGATGGGTTTGTATAATATATTGATAATCATCTTTACCATTGGAGGTATTTTAAGGGTCTGGCAAAGAAGGAAGATTTTTCATATATAACTGTATTGTTTTTCTAATAAATGTACAATAGTTGTGTGATTTCAAAATATGCTAGCAATATAGAGAGGACTTTCGTTTTCAGCTCAAACACACAAAGAAGCTGGAATCCATCACTGCTGCCCTTACAATAAGAAAGAGCTTAACAACTGAGTATCAGTGACCTTTCTTATACCCATAGGAGGACTGACATTGCAGGGCAAAACTTGCACGGTCATGGAAGCAACCCAAGAGCACATCAATTCATGAGTGGATAATTAAAATGTGGTATATCCTCACAATGGAATATTACTCAATCCTAAGAAATGACGGTGAGCTAGCACCGTTTATGTTATCCTGGATTAAGCTTAAGCCCGTTATCCAAAGTGAGGCGACACAAGGCATGGAAAATGGGCCCTACATCTACTCGCCATCAAATTTGTACTGACTGATTAAAACTATGGTTTTCAAATGGTGGCAATGCTCACCAGGGATTCGGGAGGGGGGTACCCAATTTTAGGGAGGTGGCGAGTATTTTGGAAGGGAAGGGCATAACTCTAACCCTTCTTAGGGAGAGGCAAAGACATACAATGTAACCAAAATGTCAAAAAAAAATCAAAACAAAACTTTTTATCGGATGGTGAGCAGGAGGTAGGGAGGAGGAGGAAAGGGGTGTATGCGTCCATAATGTGTGTGATGCACACCACCGGGGGATGGGACACATTGGGGGGAGAGAGGGGGGGCAGGGGCAATATTCATACCTCCATAATATGATGAAATTAATAATAATAAAAAAAAACTTCATCCCCAAACCTGGAGAGACAAGTACCTTAAGGGAGATATAAATTGAGGCATTTGTTTACCTGAAGTTGAAGCTTCCAGATGCCATACAGGCCTGTAAGGACATTAAACTAGAAATTCTGATGAATTGCTGGAGGCCAAGTGTGGGCTATCAGGAGATTGTACAGTTCCTTGAGGGCCATAGTCATTAGAAGGAAATCCTTAGAATTTTTATCCACTAGGCTCTCACTGAGAAGATTGGGGACAATCCAGAGAAAGCTACCCACTGCCCTTCTCTCTGCCCTGGTGATTATAGAAGTTTATAAAGGATATTTTTTAGTGAATATAGGATTCTGGGTTGACAAGGGTTTTTCTTTCATTCCACCCAAGTCCCTGAGTGACTATGAAGGGTAGAGCACTGTGCCAACCCATGGTTTACATGCAGTATGAGCAAGAAATAAACTTTGTATTTTTGCAAAAACAAACAAACAAAAAGTTACCAGTGCAATCATGGTGATTCATGAAAGCCAGAGTAACAAATTTGATTTTTTTTACATGGAGATTAGAGAATCATTGGATGTTTTTGAGGAGAAATCTGATTTACTCAATAAAATCTTGCTCTTTGAATATTAATCCAGTAGCAGTGTACAGCAAAGATTCTCTGCTTTCTCAACTAATTCTTACACTTGGCTTCATTATGTGTCTAACGTTACTTATTAGAAACAATAATAAGAACTCAAACTATTCGACCGTCAAGATTGCTCAAAAGAAAAAAAAAAATAAAAAAAAAATAAAAAAAATAAAAAAAAAAAAGAACCCAAACCAAATGATGATTACCAGAATCCTGCTCATAACTAATTCTGGATAATAGAATTAGTTGTTTATTTTGTTTGAGGCTATTTAAAAATATTTATAAGTTATAGAATTAATAGTATGTTAATGTTTTATATAATTTTCAACAAAATAGCATGAGAATACTCAAGTAATTCTGGTTTTACAGTAAATTTCCATCATTAACAAGAACATTTAGCTAAGAATGCAGTTCCTTATTCTTGCCTCTTATCCAAAAAGATTAAAAATTGCTTCTTCCATAATGCCTTTCAAAATAGTTATCTATTGAATACATATCTAATCTTTATTGGTCTTTTAATTAAATAACGATCTAGAAATTGTACCTTATTAGAAAAAAGACCTTGGCTTCAGAAATAATTTTTATGCATGCTCCATATATCTTTGAAAAGGAAATTTAATAGTATGTCTAATTTTTTTTCCTGTGGGAGAAAAAGAACATACAGCCCCGAAAGGTTATATATGTTGGATTGTGAATCATGGAAACCTAGAGCAGGAATGATTGTATCTAAAATTTTCTTATCTTGCCTCAGATTTTTCATTTTCTAGCAAATGCCCTTTTTTCATGAGTTGCAACTTAGGACAGTTATGAATCAAAAGGCAGTCTATTTTCAAATTCATACATGATATTTTGCTTAATAAATACATCAGGATCTGAAGGACAATTGACATATAAAAGAAATGTAGAAGGAAGGCAACCAATTGTGTCTGCGAGCAGACTAAATATGATAGAAGAAAGAGATCTGTGAGAGTTTTAAGTTCTGTGTTCCCAAGAAATCTGAAGATAAATCTTGATTGAGATGTAAAGTTTCAACTTCCAAAAACCTGAGTAACATACACAGCAGGAAATGCCAATGCTATTTTAATAGACATGTCTTGTAAAGGTGAATTTCAATGAATTTTTACAGTTTTCTGAACAGTATTATCAAACATTTTAAGTAAGTAGGTCAGTGTTATCATTTAAATAAAATTGTATTGCTTTAGTGCTATATTTTTATTATTTTCTTACAAATACTTCACTGAGAATATATTGAAGTCTCCTGACAATTTTATATTATTTTTTATTTTTTATTATTTATTTCAACATATTATGGGAGTACAAATATTTAGGTTACATATATTGCCCTTGCCCCATGCAAGTCAGAGCTTCAAGCGTGTCCATCCCCCAGACGGCACACACCGCATCCATTAGGTGTGCATATAGCCATCTCCTCCTCCCCCCCATCCACCCAACACCCAGTGAATGTTATTCCTATATGTGCACTTAAGTGTTGATCAGTTAAAACCAATTTAATGGTGAGTACATGTGGTACTTGTTTTTCCATTCTTTGGATACTTCACTTAGGAGAATGGGTTCCAGTTCTATCCAGGATAATACAAGAGGTGCTAGATAACCATTGTTTTTTGTGGCTGACTAGTACTCCATGATATACATACACCACATATCATTAATCCACTCATGTATTGATGGGCACTTGGGCTGTTTCCACATCTTTTGCAATTGTGAATTGTGCTGCCATAAACAAACGAGTGCAGATGTCTTTATTATAGAATGTCTTTTTTTTTTTTTTTTTTGTAGATGCCCAGTAATGGGACTGCTTGATGAAACGGTAGTTCTACTTGTATATCTTTGAGGTATCTCCATATTGCTTTCCACAGAGGTTGTACTAGTTTGCAGTCCCACCAGCAGTGTATGAATGTTCCTAACTCTCTGCAACCATGCCAACATTTATTGTTTTGGAACTGTTTGATAAAGGCCATTCTCAATGGAGATAAGTGATATCTCATTGTGGTTTTGATTTGCATTTCCCTGATGATTAGAGATGTTGAGCATTTTTTCATGTTTGTTGGCTGTTAGTCTATCTTCTTTTGCAAAATTTCTGTTCATATCTTTTGCCCACTTTTTGATGAGGTTGTTTGATTTTTTTCTTGTCATATGCATTTCATAAGGATTGCTTATACTTTCCTTAATTTTTTGTTTTTTTCCATTGAGGTACAGTTAGACATAATCTCCAATACTCTGTTTCAAAAAGGGATATATAATCATACGAATTTAGGAAATGTTGATATAGTGGCTTTGAATAGAGGCTTTGAATCAGATTCACTTGGATTTAACAAAGGTGCCCCCAATTGCTGTAGACCTCTTAGCTGATTATTTTTTTTGTCTTTGTTTTGACAATCATGTAGGGATACTAATATTTAATATTAATATTTAAGGCCAGGCGCGGTGGCTCACGCCTGTAATCCTAGCACTCTGGGAGGCTGAGGTCGACAGACTGCTCAAGGACAGGAGTTCAAAACCAGCCTGAGCAAGAGCGAGACCCTGTCTCTACTATAAATAGAAAGAAATTAATTGGCCAACTAATATATATAGAAAAATTAGCCGGGCATGGTGGCGCATGCCTGTAGTCTCAGCTACTCGGGAGACTGAGGCAGTAGGATTGCTTGAGCCCAGGAGTTTGAGGTTGCTGTGAGCTAGGCTGATGCCATGGTACTCACTTTAGGCTGGGCAACAAAGTGAGACTCTGTCTCAAAAAAAACATTAATACACAGGGTTGTTAGAAATCAATATGATAATGAAAATGAAAAGAGCTCAGCACTATACCTGCTTCATGGTAAGAATTCAATGAAGAGTAATTATATTATTGTTGTTGTTATTATTAAGCATCTACTATGTGCGAGGCTTGAGAATAATACACAGAATATTATATTGGGCTTTGGTTTGAGGTATAGCATCTAGTTGGAGAACTAAGGAATACACACTTGAAATAATAATTAAAAATAAAAACAGTGCTATGGATGAGAATAGTCTTTTGTAATGCAAGCTTTGAATTTTCTTTTAGATAGATATTATAAATGGTAGTGAAAAAAATCTAAATTTCTTCATGTATACTGCCCATGTATACTGTTCATTAAGTAGAAACCAACTCATAGATGACCTTCAGTAAAGTTTGTATTGATTGTTAGCTTTCTGGGGAAACGAAAACAAGGGACAATTGAATTTTTCCAGTTTATTTCTTTTTGAACAGTAGGAAGGTGTTACATCTTGTTGCTGCCAAGTGGATCACATTAAAGGTCAAGACAGCATGCAAGAGCTGCTCCGCTAATAGGAACATTCCAGCACACACGAGATGGGGAGGGGGTAATTTTTAGTCTACTTTGCTCACAAAAGTCAAGAGATTAGTGTAACAGGTTTGTTTTCTTTTTTTTTCTGGTCTCAATTTTATTCTGTAGCTTTTATTATAGCTTTTTTTGTTCTTTTCCATTGAAAAATATGATGAAAAAGAAATACTTGAAGAAACAAGCAGATAATACGTTTGCATATCTCCAAGTAATTTGTGATTTTTCTTGCCCCCCCCCCAATTTTTAAAATAAAAGTCCCTGCACCTGGAATCATTATCATTTATTTTCCCTTTTTAATTTTTTCTTACTTCTAAATATTACAGAGGTATAAATGTTTTGGGTTACATGTATCAATTTTGTTATGTTTGAGTCAGGGTTGTAAGTGTACCCGTTACCTAGATAGTATTCATTGTAATGGTTAGGTAGATTTTTTACCCATCTCCTCCTCCCCCCTTTGCCCTGCTTGATTTCCACTGAGTTTTACTTCTCTCTGTGTACATCTGTGCTCATCGGTTAGTTCTAATTTAATAGTGAGTACATGTGCTGTTTTTCCATTCTTTAGATACTTCTCTTAGGATAATGTCTTCCAAGTACATCCATATTCTATTTTTTTTTTATTTCAGCATATTATGGGGGTACAGATTTTAAGGTTTCAATAAATGCCCATTTCCCCCCTCCCCCCAAAAGTCTGAGTCTCCAGCATGACCATCCCCCAGATGGTGCACATCTCACTCATTATGTATGTATATACCCGCCCCCTCCCCCCTCCCCCCTGCCCAATACCCTATTACTGTAGTACCTATGTGTCCACTTAGGTGCTACTCAGTTAATACCAGTTTGCTGGAGAATATATCTGGTGCTTGTTTCTCCATTCTTGGGATACTTCACTTAGTAGTATGGGTTCCAGCTCTAACCAGGAAAATATAAGATGTGCTATATCACCATTGTTTCTTAGAGCTGAATAGTACTCCATGGTGTACATATACCACATTTTATTAATCCATTCTTGGATTGATGGGCACTTGGGCTGTTTCCACAGCCTTGCAATTATGAATTGTGCTGCTATAAACATTCGAGTGCAGGTGTCTTTTTTGTAGAGTGTCATTGGATCCTTTGGGTAGATGCCCAGCAATGGGATTGCTGGATCAAATGGTAGATTCACTTGTATCGCTTTAAGGTATCTCCATATTGCTTTCCACAGAGGTTGAACTAGTTTGCAGTCCCACCAGCAGTGTAGGAGTGTTCCTCTCTCTCCGCAACCACGCCAGCATTTATTGTTTGGAGATTTTTTGATAAAGGCCATTCTCACTGGGGTTAAGTGATATCTCATTGTGGTTTTGATTTGCATTTCCCTGATGATTAGAGATGTTGAGCATTTTTTCATATGTTTGTTGGCTATTCTTCTGTCTTCTTTAGAAAAGTTTCTGTTCAAGTCCTTTGCCCACTTTTTAATGGGGTTATTTGATTTTTTCTTCCTGATTTTCGTGAGTTCTAAGTATATTCTAGTTATCAGTCCCTTATCGGATGCATAGGATGCAAAAATTTTCTCCCATTCTATAGGTTGTCTGTTTACTTTCATGACTATTTCTTTGGCTTTGCAGAAGCTTTGTAGTTTGATCATATCCCATTTATTTATTTTTGTTGCTGCTGTGATTGCTTTTGGGGACTTCTTCATAAACTCTTTGCCCAGGCCGATGTCTAGGAGAGTGCTTCCGACTTTTTCCTCTAGAGTTCTAATAGTTTCATACCTTAGGTTTAAGTCTGTTATCCAGCGTGAGTTGGTTTTTGTGAGAGGCGAAAAGTGTGGGTCCTGTTTTAGCCTTCTACAGGTGGCTATCCAGTTTTCCCAGCACCATTTATTGAAAAGGGATTCTTTTCTCCAGTGTATGTTTTTGTCTGCTTTGCCAAAGATTAGATGGCTATATGAGGATGGTTTTATATCAGGATTCTCACATCTGTTCCACTGGTCAATATTCCTATTTTTGTGCCAATACAATATTGATTTAATTACTACAGCTTTGTAGTATAGTTTGATATCTGGCATATTAATGCCTCCCATTTTGTTTTTGTTGCCTAGAATTGCTCTTGATATTCGGGGTCTTCTTTGGTTCCATACAAAGCGTAAAATTATTTTTTCTGTATCTGTGAAGAATGCTGATGGGATTTTAATAGGTATTGCATTGAATCTGTAGATCAGTTTGGGTAGTATAGACATTTTGATGATATTGAGTCTGCCGATCCACGAGCATGGTATGGATTTCCATCTGTTTACATCCTCTGCTATTTCCTTCCTCAGTGTTTCATAGTTCTCCTTGTAGAGGTCTTTTACCTCCTTGGTTAAGTATATTCCTAGGTACTTTAATTTCTTTGTTGCTATTGTGAAGGGAATTGAGTCTTTGATTTGGTTCTCAATTAGATTGTTGTTGGCGTATATGAATGCCTCTGATTTCTGTGTATTGATTTTGTATCCTGAGACGTTACTAAATTCATTGATCAGTTCCAGGAGTTTCTTGGTTGAATCTTTGGGGTTTTCTAGATACAATATCATATCATCACCAAACAGTGAAAGTTTGATCTCTTCTGCCCCTATTTGGATACCTTTGATTCCATTTTCCTGTCTGATTGCTGTAGCCAAGACTTCCAGCACTATGTTGAACAGAAGTGGAGATAGTGGGCAGCCTTGTCTGGTTCCAGTTCTAAGTGGGAATGATTTCAATTTTTCCCCATTCAGTATGATGTTGGCTATGGGTCTGTCATATATGGCTTGTATCATTTTTAGGTATGTCCCTTCTATGCCTATTTTCTTCAGTGTTCGTATCATGAAAGGGTGTTGAATTTTGTCAAAAGCTTTTTCTGCATCTATTGAAAGAATCATGTGGTGTTTGGTTTTGCTTCTGTTTATGTGGTGAATTGCATTTATAGATTTACGTATGTTGAACCATCCCTGCATCCCTGGGATGAAGCCCACTTGGTCGTGGTGGATTATTTTTTTGATAAGTGTCTGGATTCGGTTAGCTAAGATTTTGTTGAAAATTTTTGCATCTATATTCATTAGGGATATTGGTCTGTAGTTTTCTTTTTTTGTTGCATCCTTTCCTGGTTTTGGTATCAGAGTAATATTCGCTTCATAAAAGGTGTCAGGGAGGTTTCCATTCTTCTCGATGTTGTGGAATAGTTTCTGCAAGATAGGTACTAGTTCTTCTTTGTAAGTGTGGTAAAATTCGGGTGTGAAGCCATCTGGACCGGGACTTTTCTTTTTAGGGAGAATTTTAATTGCTGTTTCTATTTCAGCTGTTGAGATTGGTCTCTTCAGGGAATCTATTTCTTTCTGGTTGAGCCTAGGGAGGCTGTGTGTTTCTAGAAATTTGTCCATTTCCTCCACATTTTCCAGTTTGTGTGCATAAAGATTTTTGTAGTATTCATAAATTGTATCTTGTATCTCTTTGGGATCATTTGTGATATCTCCTTTTTTGTTCCTGACGGAGCTTAATAGAGATTTCTCTTTTCTGCTTTTCATTAGCTTAGCCAATGGTGTGTCAATTTTGTTTATTTTTTCAAAGAACCAACTTTTTGTTTTATTAATCTCCTGAATAGCTTCCCTGTTTTCAATTTCATTTAGTTCTGATTTGATCTTGTTGATTTCACTTCTTCTTCTGGGTGTGGGGTTGGTCTGCTCTTCTTTTTCCAG
The DNA here is from genome assembly GCF_040939455.1 of Microcebus murinus. Taxonomy (NCBI): domain Eukaryota; kingdom Metazoa; phylum Chordata; class Mammalia; order Primates; family Cheirogaleidae; genus Microcebus; species Microcebus murinus. The sequence continues at coordinate 103,345,797 of NC_134136.1, forward strand.
CTCTTTGAGTCGTTTCATTAGATTGTCTATTTGTAATCTTCTTGTCTTTTGGTTATAGGCATTTATGGAGATAAACTTTCCTCTCAGAACTGCTTTAGCTGTGTCCCAGAGGATTTGATAACTTGTCTCTCCATTGTCATTTTCTTCATAGAATTTTTTTATTTCCATCTTGATTTCTTCATTTATGAAGTAATCATTTAGTAGGAGGTTGTTTAATTTCCATGTTTTTGTATAGAAATGTGAGTTTCTGTTAGGGTTGATTTCTAGTTTTATTCCACTGTGATCTGAGAAGGTACATGGTATGATTTCTATTTTTTTAAATTTCTTGAGATTTTTTTTGTGTCCTAGGATATGGTCAGTCTTAGAGAATGTCCTGTGAGCTGATGAGAAGAACGTATGTTCAGTGGATTTTGGGTAGAATGTTCTGTAAATGTCAGTCAGACCCAATTGTTCTAGAGTTTTGTTTAAGTCCATTATTTCTTTATTAATTTTCTGTTTGGAGCATCTGTCTCGTGCCGTCAGTGGGGTGTTGAAATCTCTGGCGATTATGGAGTTGCTATTAATCCATTTGCTTAGCTCCAGTAAGGTTTGCTTTATGACTCTGGGTGCACCTAAGTTGGGTGCATATATATTTAAAATTGTTATCTCTTCTTGTTGGACTGTGCCCTTCACTATTATATAATGACCCTCTTTGTCTTTCACTACTTTTGTTGGTTTAAAAACTAAATCGTCTGAAATTAGAACTGCCACACCAGCCTTCTTTTGGCTTCTATTTGCTTGGAATATTGATCTCCACCCTTTTATTTTTAGTCTATATGCATCCTTGCAGGTTAGATGTGTTTCCTGAAGACAGCATATACTTGGCCTGTATTTTCTTATCCATTCAGCCAGCCTATGTCTCTTGAGTGGAGAGTTTAAGCCATTCACATTTATTGGGAGAACTGATAGGTAAGGTAGATTACTGTTCATTCTGTTGGGTTGGATGTTGTTGCTATGATTTCTGTCTTGAGCCATTGTAATATCTGGCCTTTAATATCTTTGGGTTTTGGTTGTTTTTATATTCGTGGGTTATTATTATGATGTTCCGTGCGTAACGCTGTTTTAAGTACTTCTTGTAGGGCTGGTCTTGTCTTGGTGAATTCTCTGAGCCTTTGCTTGTCTGAGAATGTTTTTATTTCTCCTTCATATATGAAGCTTAGTTTTGCAGGGAATAATATTCTAGGCTGGGCATTGTTTTGTTTCAAAAGAGTGAGAATGGGGCCCAGTCTCTCCTTGCTTGTAAAGTCTCATTAGAGAAGTCTGATGTTATTCGAATTGGCTTTCCCTTGTATGTTACCTGCTTCTTTTGTCTTACAGCTCTTAGAAGGGCCTCTTTAGTTGACACTTTGGTTAGTCTGATGACTACATATCGTGACATCTTCCTGTTTGCATTGAATCTCCCAGGGGTCCTCTGAGCTTCTTGAACTTGTATATCAAGATTTTGAGCAAGGCCTGGGAAATTTTCCTCTATTATATCTTCAAACAGCTTGTCCAACCCTTGAGTGTTGTCTTCTTCCCCTTCTTGTAACCCTATGACCCTCACATTAGGTGTCTTCACATAATCCCACAGCTCTTGTAGGCTTTGCTCTTTTCTCTTGTTTCTGTGCTCTATTTCTGTGACTGATTTATTTAATTGGAGGGTGTTATCTTCAAGCTCTGAGATTCTTTCTTCTGTTTCATCTACCCTGTTCTTGAGACTTTCCACTGTATTTTGTAGTTCCTTGAATTGATTCTTCATTTCCAGGTGTTCGGTTACACTTTTCTTCATTGTGTCTATTTCTTTTCCCATATCCTGGAGGCTTTTTGTGGTTTCTTTGTGTTGGTTATTGAGTTGTTTTTGTAGCTGGGTGAGTGTTCTTATGATCCACATACGAAATTCCTCTTCTGTCATATTGGATGCCTGATTTTGGTTAGTGTCCATTTCTAGGGGGCTGGTGCTCCTCTTTGGGGGTGTGTTTTCCGTTTGGTTCTTCATATTTCCTGAGTTCTTTTGCTGATTTCTTCCCATGTCGATCAGTTGTTGTTTCTTTCCTTAAGTTATTGTTTGGGTATTCACACACCTTTTTTAGTTTCTGAGGCGTTAGGTGGTGCCTGTGGGTGAAATTGGACCACTCCCTGTATATTGAGTCAGTGGGTGCCGTGGAAAGGCTGTGCAAGATGCTGTCCCTGTCAGTAGGTGGCGTTTGCTTGGAGGAACAGGCTATGCTGTTGATTTTGTGTCCTGTTAACAGCTCTTGTTCTGGGCGGAGCTGGGTTGGGTAAGCCTGCCCTCAGGCCGTTAGCAGGGGTCAAAGTTCTGTCCTCTGCTTCCAGGAAAAGCTGTCAGGGCGGGGCTGGAATCGTCCAGCTCAGCCAGAAAGTCTGGGTGTGGGGGTGGGGCTGTCTGAGACCCGCAGTCTGGAGCGGGCCTGGCTTCTTTCCACCCTCCCCACCTCTGCAGCTACTCCTGGGCCTCTGCCAGCAGGCCAGACCACAAGCCACCAGGCCTCCCCAGACTGTGATGCCAGCGGGGAGGTTCCCTGCACAGGAACGCCACCTGGGTTGGCTGCACGGCCTCCTCCTGGGACGAGGGTTGCCCTCTAGGACGCCGATCCGCCCCTGGAGGCACAGAGCCCTCAGTAGGCTGTTCACGTATAACCCTTCTGTGCCCCGGGCAATGCTAGCCCTCAGTGCAGGGTATCTGGTCTGCAGGCCCGACCTCTGGGTCCCAGAGTTCAAACTGTATCCCCACCAGGGAGAGGATTTCCGGTCCCAATTCACCCACAGGGAGCCCAAGCTGGATCTATGTCTCTCAGCCTCTGAGTCGGCACCGTTCTCCTGGGAACTCCGTGCCAGCAGCACCTGGGAGGGCGGGCGGGTAGGGAGCTCACAGTCTGAGTTCCCCTGAGTCAGCTGTAGGGTCCCAAAAGGGAAAGTCCCGTTCCCTGGAGGTGCCTCTGGCTGGTGGCTGTATTGTCTCTCTGGGCAGCTGCGGGTAGGGTCGGCGGAGGGGAGGAGGAGGCAATATGTCGCCTGCCGCGCGGCTCGGGTCTGTGCACACGGAGGTGCCTGGAGGAAGTTGGGAATCTGGTGCCACATCTGCTACAGGCTCACCGCTGGCTGGCAGCGGCGGTCTCTGGGCTGGTGTCCGCAGGTCTCTCCACCCGCTGGGGAGCCCACCAGCCGTCCCAAATGCAGGGGAGGGGAAACAGCAAATCCACCTACCCTTGCCGCTGGTCTCCGGGCTGCTCCGGTGGTCTCAGCCTCCAGTTCTCCTCCGCAGCCTCCTCCCGTGGAGTCTCCCGTGGTCTCAGGTACCCCTCCTTCCGGCCCTCGTCCGCTGTATGCTCGTCTTCTTGCTTCTTTCCTCTAATTTCTGCTAGAATCTGTCTTTTCTGCAGAGACACTCTGTCTGACGGTGTTATTCGTCCACCATCTTGCTCCACCCCCCTGAACCTACATCCATATTCTATCAAAAGGCCTTAGTTAATCTGTCTTCATGGCTAATTAGTACTCCATGGTATACATATACCACATTTTGTTAATCCACTCATGAATTGATGGGCACTTGGGTTGATTCCACATCTTTTAATTATGAATTGTGCTGCAATAAACATTTAAGTGCAGGTGTTGATTTGATAAGATGATTTCTTTTTCTTTGGGTAAATACCCAGTAGTGATATTGGTGGATCAAATGGTAGGTCTATTTTGAGTTCCTTGAGAAATCTCTATACTGTTTCCTGTAGAAGCTGTACTAATTTTCAGTCCCACCAACAGTGTATAAGTGTACCTTTATATTTGCATCCATGCCAACATGTATTGTTTTTGGATTTTTTAATAAATGCCATTCTAACAGGGGTAAGGTGATATCTTGTTATGGATTTAATATGCATTTCTCTGATAATTAGTGTTGTTGAGCACTTTTTTTCATATTTTATTGGCCATTTGTCTATCTTATTTGAAAAGTTTTGGTTCATGTCTTTTGCCAACTTTTTAATGGGTTATTTATTTTTTCCTTGCTGATTTGCTTGAGTTTTTTGTAGATTCTTGTTATTAACCATCTAACACATGTACAGTGTGCGAATATTTTCTCCCATTCTTCAGGTTACCTATTTGCTCTGTTAATTATTTCCTTAGCTGTGTAGAATATTTTGAATATAATCCAGTTGCATTTATTTATTTTTGTTGTGGCTGTGATTGCACTTGGGATCTCCTTCATAAATTCTTTGTCTAGGCCAATATGTTGAAGAGTTTTTTGAAAATTTTCTTCTATAATTTTTATGGTTTCATACCTTACATATAAGTCTTTTATCCATCTTGAGTTAATTTTTGTGAGTGGTGAGAAATATGGAACTTGTTTCATTCTTCTGCATGTGGCTATCCAATTCGTTCAGCACCATTTGTTGACAAGGGATTCTTTTGTCCAGTGTATATTGTTGTCTGCTTTGTCAAAGATGAGATGACTATATGTGGATGGTTTTATATTTGAGTTCTCTGTTCTGTTCCATTGGTCTATGTCTCTATTTTTGTGCCAGTACCATGCTATTTTGGTTATTATAGCCTTGTAGTATAGTTTGAAGTCTGCTAATGTGATGCCTCCAGATTTGTTCTTTTTGATTAAGGTTGCTTTGGCTATTAAGGCTCTTTTCTCATTCAAATGAAGCATAGCATCATTTTTTCTAGGTCTGTGAAATATGATATTGGTGCTTTGATGGGGATTGCATTGAATCTGTAAATCATTTTTGGTAGTATGGACATTTGAACGATTCTGACTCTATCCAAGAGCATATGTTTTTCCTTTTGTTTGTATTGTCCACAATATCTTTCCACAGTGTTTTACAGTTCTCCTTGTAGAGATCTTTTCCCTTCATGATTAAGTATATTCCTAGGTATTTTATTTTCTTTGTGGCTATTGTGAAACATATTAAGTCTTTGATTTGATTCTCAGCTTGACTGTTATTGGTATATAGGAATGCTACTGATTTATGTACATTGATTTATAACCTGAGACTTTGCTTAATTTATTTATCAATTCCTGGAGTCTCTTGGAGTCTTTGGTGTTTCTAGATATAAGATCATATTGTCGACAAAAGGTGATAGTTTGACCTCCTCTTTCCAGATTTGGATACCATTTATTCCTTTTTCTTGCCTGGTTGCTCTGGCGAGCACTTCCAGCACTATTTTGAATAAAAGTGGTGACAGTGAGCCCCCTTGTCTTGGTCCAGTTCTTGGGGGAAATGGTTTTAACTTTTCCCCATTCAGTATGATGTTGGCTGTGGGTTTGTCATTTATGGCTTTTTATAATCTTGAGATCTTCTTTCTATGCCTACTTTATTGAGGGTTTTTTTTCATAAAAGAGTGCTGAATGCTGTTGAATGCTTTTTCTGCATCTATTGAGATGATGGTATCATCTTTGCTATTGCTTCTGTTTACATGGTGAATCACATTTATTGACTTAAGTATGTTGAACCATCCTTTCATCTCTGGGATGAAGCTCACTTGGTCATGGTGGATTATTTATTTTTTTGTATGCTTTTGAAATCAGTTTGCTAGTATTTTACTGAGGATTTTTTCATCTACATTCATAAGGGATAAGAGGAATTAATAAAGTCTACAAAAAATATGGAATTATTTAAAACAGACAAATATAAGAATCATTGGCATCCCTAAGGCTGAAAAATACATGCAAAAGGGCTGGAAAAACTCATTTGAGGGAATAATTGAGGAAAACTACCCTGGTCTTGCTAGAGACTTAGACATCCAGGTACATGAAGCTCAAGGAACACCTAGGAGAGTCATTGCAAAGAGACAATCATCAAGACACATAGTCATCAGACTGGCCAAAGTCAGCAGAAAGGAGAAACTCCTGCAAGCTGTGAGGCAAACACATCAAGTAACTTACAAAGGCAAACCTATCAGGCTAACTGCAGACTTCTCAACTGATACCTTATAAGGCAGAAAGTATTGGGGCCCCAACTTCAGTCTTCTTAAATTGAAGAACTTCCAGCCTAGAATTTTGTATCCTGCAAAACTAAGTTTCATATATGAAGGAAAAATAAAGACTTTTTCCAGACAAGTAAACATGGAGGGAATTTGTCAAAATCAGACCTGCCCTGTAGGATATACTTAGAACTACATTATACATGCATTAGCACAATAAACATCCACCAGTGTAAAACCACCCAAAATCTAAAGCTCAGAGCTCATGTAAACCAATAGGACAAAAAGTAAAACAAAGCAATAAGGTACCCAACAGGATGAACAGAACAGCATCCCAGATATCAATTCCATCAATCAACGTGAACTGTCTGAATGCTCCATTCAAGAGACACAAGCTGGCTGAATAGATGAAAAAATATGAGCCAAGTATCTGTTGTCTCCAGGAAACACATCTAACCCAAAAGGACTCATACAGACTCAACATGAAAGGATGAAAAAATTTATAATGCAAATGGAAACTAAAAGAAAGCAGGTGTAGCCATCCCCATATCAGATAAAATTGACTTTAAATCAACAATAGTGAATAAAGACAAAGATGGTCATTATATAATGGCAAAGAGAGCAATTAAACAAGACATAACTACCACAAATATTTATGCACCTAACATAGAAGTGCCCAGGTTAATAAAGTAAACCCTACTAGATATGAGCAAAGAGATAAACAACAAAATTGTAATTGCTGGGGACTTCCTTACCCCACTGACAGAACTGGACAGATTACCCAAGCAGAAAATAAACACTGGATGTTAATGGAACTCTAGAACAAATGAGCATAACATATATTTACAGAACATTTTCCCCCAAAACTACTGAATATATATTCATCTCATCAGCCCATGGAACATTCTCCAAGATTGATCATATTTCAGGACACAATGCATGGCTCAACAAATTCAAGAATATAGAAATCATACCATGTATCTTCTTAGACAACAGTGGATTAAAGCTAGAAATCAATTCCAAGAGAAACACTCAATTCTTCAAAAAGTCATGTAAGTTGTACCACCTGCTTATGAATGATTATTATGCCAATAATTAAATTAAGATGGAAATCAAAAGATTCCTCGAAGCAAATGACAAAGGGGACACAAGACACCAAAATCTATGGGATTTAGCAGAAGCAGTTGTAAGGGGAAAATTCATAGCCTCAAATGCCTAAATCAAAAAGACAGAAAGATCACAAATTAACAATCTAATGAGATACATCTCAAAGCACTAGAAAAGGAAGAGCAAACCAACCCCAAAGCTAGCAGAAGAAAAGAAATAACTAAGGCCAGAGCAGAACTAAATTAAATGAAAACAAGAAAAAAATAATACAAAGGATCAATGAAACATAAAGTTGATTCTTTGAAAAGAAAAACAAAATTGATAGACCCTTTGGTAGATTACCCAGGAATAGAAAAGACTCAAATAAGCTCAATCAGAAATGGAAAAGGAGATATTACAACTGATACCACAGACATACAAAATATTATCTGTGAATACTCTGAAAATCTCTATGCACATAAACTCGAAAAAATAGAAGAGATGAACAAATTCCTAGAAACACAGAACCTCTCAAGACTCAATCAGGAAGAAATAAAACCCCTAGACAGACCAATAATGAGCAACGAGATTGAAGCAGTAATAAAAAAAACTTCCAACAAAAAAATATTTTCTGGACTTGATGGATTCATAGCTGAATTTTACCACACCTACAAAGAAGAGCTGTTACCCATACTCCAGAAATTATTCCATAATATTGAGAATGAGGGAATCCTCCCCAACTCATTCTACATAGCCAATATCACATTGATACCAGAGCCAGGAAAGGATATCACAAAAAAAAAAGAAAACAATTTTCCTTTAAAAAAAAAGAAAAAGACCCTGACATCCAATTGTAAGATGTATATTTATGAAGAGTTGAGACAGGCCAAAGTCAAATTTTCTTGTCCAACCTACCCAGCTCCTGATGGCTGTCTCTGAGATAACTAACTTGTTCACGTATGCTCCTGATGATTTCTATTACATAGTAGACACGGAGTGTCAGTCTGTCAGTACTAAGTTCCATTTGTGAAATTAATGACACAGGGAAACAATGAAGCTCTCATAATAGTTGAAGTTATACATGTTAGCTGATTTTGAATAAATGGTGGAATTTAGTAATACGCTTTCAGTCCCATATTTTTCCCCTCTAGTCTTTGTCTATTTTATTATATTTTAAGCTCATCAATTACCTACTACTTGTTACTGTAAATGACACCTTTAAATTTCTGATTTGAAATATTAGTTGACCCATAAAAAATACAGAATGACTACTTGTAGAGCCATTTTCATGCTTATATGAAAAAATTTAAATATGTATGAGATGGTAAACTGTTGATCATTCTATATAAAGCCGTCCAACATGTCTTTCCAAATTTCTGTAAATGGAACATAACTTGGCATCTATCTCCAACTATATGTGTTTATAGGGGAGAGGGGTGGCAAGGGCAATATATGTAACCTTAACAATAATTGTACCCACATAATATGATGAAATAAATAAATAAATAAATAAAACCACAATGAGATACTAAAAAAAAGAAAATAAATGATTAAGTGATATAAAATGAAATTTTGTCTTAATAACATAGTCAGATATGTAAACATTCACAAAGAACTACTCCAGAAAGGCAAGAACTCATTGGATTAGACAGAACCTTTATAAGAATTAAAAGCTTCTTTGCCAAGGGAGGATAACTTCTGCACAACTTTCTTATTGAGGATAATTTTCATTCTTCTTTTCTTTTCTTTTCTTTTCTTTTCTTTTCTTTTCTTTTCTTTTCTTTTCTTTTCTTTTCTTTTCTTTCCTTTCCTTTCCTTTCCTTTCCTTTCCTTTCCTTTCCTTTCCTTTCCTTTCCTTTCCTTTCCTTTCCTTTCCTTTCTAGTATTACAAGTTTATTATAATAAATACAACTCACATAGCCAATTGGAAAAGATGCATAGGAGAAAGTATGAGAGGGAGGTTATACAGAGATTACATACCCCCTATGGTTGTACCACCTTTTCAGCACCTTTTTATGTTCACAAAATTGGAAGTTCCTTATACATATTTTAAAAAGTTAAAAACTATTGCAAGAACCTGAATTTTATTACCTTCTCACTCATAGGATCAAATAAATTTCAATCCCTTTGTAAAAACACTAACATTAGGATAAGATAAATTAGGTGGGTGGATTATTCTAAGAATAAATCATTAACAAAAATAATCTGTGATGGCTATGCTCTGTAAAATAGTACATATGGTAGCATAGGCCTCTTGAAGGAATACTCTGAAAATCTCCTTTATGAAAATTTTAAGAGTACATTTAAAAAATTGAGACAATGTATGCATTTTTGCTATATTCAGAAAAGCATAATGTAGTTAATTGGAAGAAAAAAAGAGAGGGATAATTCCATCGTCAGATGATAATTTCCTCTGAAGTCCATATTTATTTTCAAACTTATTTATGTTAATTAGATAGTAGTTAATACCTCATTGCTTTTTTATAAGTTGTGGGTAAAACCTGGTTAATATTAGATTTCAGATAGATACTTAGATTCACTATTAGAAACATTGGGAAGAAAGATATATGAACATTTTTAGAGTGCATGTGAATGAACTTGAAAAAGAATTTCACTTATGTGCACATACGGAAGGGACATTCATCGGGGCTCGGACAGGTGGAGAGGTTAGAAGAGGATGGATAAATTCACACCTAATGAGTACAGTGCACAATGTCTGGGGTGGACACCCTTGTAGTTCTGACTCAGGCAGTGCAAAGGGAACACATATAACCAAAGCATTTGTACCCCTGTAATATTCTGAAATAAAAAAATAACGAGCAAAACTCTCCTATCAGCACCAAGTTAATTGACCATGGTATGTGTGTACAGGATTCAAAAGAATCCCTTCACACTGGTTGATGGCAGAGAGCTGGCCTATGACTTGTTTGATAGGTGATGCAACCTGGCAAGATTTTAGAAGCTCCTTCAGGGCAAGGACCATGGCTGAATAGTGAATGGTTCCTCATTATCTAAGGAAAATTTAAATACACGCGCATGCGCGCGCGCACACACACACACACACACACACACACACACACACACACAGAGACATATACATATGACTCCCCCAATTTTAGAAGCTGCTAAAAATTAATCATATTACAATGTTTAAAAAACAATTAAAAGATCCGTCTTTATTGGGTCTTTATCTTCAAAGGGAAACTAAATTTCATGGTGATAAGTTGTTTATTCTTACATTTAAATAAATTTAGGTTAAATTATATCTAGCACTTTAAGAAAACAAACAGATGAATCAAACACTGATCATTCCTTTTTGGGGCTAATCTTCCTAATAAAATCATATGATAGCAAAAGAAAAAAAGAATTTCAGTGATCATTCTGTTGTGGATAGAATCGTGGTACCATGTGATCATGGGTTTTACTTTTGTCATGTAGAAAAGATGAAGTATATAATCTGAGTTTCAGGTAACTCCATATTTTTAATATTGTATACATATTATGTTCAAGAAATCAATAGGGACAAGGGAGAGTCAAGGATAATAATTTGGTTCTACTTAACATGCATTGCTTGATTATTAATAGCACTACACGCAAGTGTTAACATGGCTCATTTGCATTGAATGGACACTATGATGCCTAAAATTCAAATGTACTTTTCTTTGGTGGTGGCATTCATTCATTCAACTAATATTGTTGTAGTGCCTGTTATATATGAGCATTGTGATGGTATTAAAACTTTAATTAAGGAAAAACCAATAAAACTCCCTTACAGAGAATAGAACCAAAAATGGAAATTTAGACATTATTTTAAGAAATTTTACTACTTGGCAGGTAATTAATGATGTTTATTTAGTGCTACCATGCCTAGGCACTGTTCAGTTCTTTCTACAGTTATTAATTGACTCATGCCATTCTCATAGTGTTCCTATAAAGTAAATGCCATTATTTCTTCCAGTTTACAGTGAGGAAACTAAAGCATAGAGAAGATAAGCAATTTGCTGAAGCTCCTAAAATTGGTAAATGGCAGAGTGTGATTTGACCCCAGAGCTGCAGGGCCCACATGCTTAAACACTGCTGAACAGCTTTTTCACTTAGATATATTGCAGAAACAAAGGAAACTGATTGTGAATGCATCTGGCTCAACTTCTTTGTGAAAATAGTAGTAATGTGACCAGAAGACTTATATCCTCAATTTTATGCTCTTATGGATTGTATATATAGAACCAATGAGGAGCTTTCTTCTCTTTATTCCCTCCAATCCCTTAATAAAAAGATCTTCATTAAATCCATATGAGATTATTATAAATTTTTTGTTACATCAGAATTCTTCTCTTTTCATAGATTCAGATAACACTGTACAGTTGTCGTTGAATACTATTCTATGGTATGTAGAAGTGTCTACAAATCACATTTTAACTATTCAAGGTCCTTTCCTTTCGAAATAAAAAGGAAAATGCTTTCAACAGCGTATTACATCATTCTGAAATCACAAAAGACATAATGCAGAATTGATATCCAAAGTCCTGTACATACATTTGTTTTGGCAATACCTTTATTCAGAGAGAGAGAGAGAGAGAGAGAGAGAGATGAATTTATTCTCTGCAGATAAGTACTGCTCATCCACAAGCAGTCCAGCATGCAGCCCAGAGATGTAAGTTTTTCATTTTGGGAATACAAACTGTTTACAATGAAGATATCTCTAAAAGAACTTGTTTTGTAGGAAGAAAGTTCATTCCACCTTTCAGGAAAAGAAAACTGCACTGTATGCCTTTCATTTATTCTAAGATAGAGCCTCAAATCTCAAAGCACATGGGAGAGCCTCAGCAAATAATATTCTATAATATTTGCAGAAAAACATAAACAGTATATTGTCATATTTATTTTACAAAAATATAATAATAAAGGACACTTATTGGAAACTTCCTGTGTTGCAAAGTGGTATCTCAGAACTATTTCAAATTCACATATTGAATATAATCCCATTTTATAGATGAAGAAACTGAAATGCAGAGAAGTCAAGTAGGGAACTTATTCAAACCCTCTGGAGTCACATACTTCCATATTACATTATTTTGATTTTTTGTAGATATTCTAGCCATTATAAATATTTCAATATTTGCTGCTCTAAAAATCTTTTCCTGGAAGGAAATTTTCATGTTGTATTTCTTTTTAGTGTTTCAAATTGTTTTGAACTTAAAGGGAACTTTACAGCCCAATCTAGCCACCTTATTATATATTATAATTTGTTCCTCCCAAACATTTCACTTGCTACTATAATTACTATAATTATATCATTTCTAAGCTTCAACTTAATTTGTGCAAATGTAAAATGACTGACTTATATTTTACAGTTAGTGAATAGGCTTTCAGACTGACCAAAATGCTTCTGGGGGCACATTTATGTTAAAAAAAATACATATATATATATATATATACACACATAAAATTTCCATTGGGAAAGGTTTATTTCCAGTATGCTTATGTAATAGCCAAGGGAGTGCCAGTTAAGTACAAATTTAATAGCTTTTCTAGGTAGGATTCCAGAATTAGTGCATGAAGGGAACATAGTCAATCTGTTTGAAGAGTTCATTAAATTAGGTTATACATACTATTATGAAATATAGAGGAGCATAAAAGCATCCATAGAAAGCATAGAAACAATCCAAATTGTTTAGAACCAAACAGATTGATTAATGGTGAATTATTAAAGATAAATAGTATCCCATTTAGTTTTAATTTGCATTTCCCTGATAATTAGTGATGTTGAGCATTTTTCCATATGTTTGTATTCCATTTCTCCATCTTCTTTTGGAAAACTTCTGTCATGTCTTTTACCCACTTTTTGATGGGGTTTCTTTTTTTTTTCTTCCTGATTTGTTTGAGTTCTTTGTAGATTCTGGATATTAACCCTTTGTCAGATGTATAACTTGTGAATATTTTCTTCAATTTTATAGGTTGTCTGTTCACTCTGTTGATGATTTCCTTTACTGTGCAGCTGCTTTTTAATTTAATTAATTCTCATTTATTTATTTTTGTTGTTACTATATTTGCTTTTGGGGTCTTAGTCATAAATTCTTTGCCTAGGCCAATGTCTAGAAGAGTTTTTCCTATGTTTTCTTCTAGAATCTTTATGGTTAATTGCCTTACATTTAATTCTTTTATCCATTTTGAATTAATTTTTGTATATGATGAGAGATGCCCTATCAGAATGGCCATCATTAAGAAGTCCCAAAACAATAGATGCTGAGGTAGATGCAGAGAGATAGGAATGCTTATATACTATTGGTGGGACTGCAAATTAATACAACCTCTATCGAAAACAGTATGTAAATTCCCCAAAGAGATAAAGGTAGACCGACCATTTGATCCAGCAGTCCCACTGCTGGGTATCTACATAAAGGAAAAAAAGTCATTTTATCAAAAAGACACCTATACTTCAATGTTTATCACAGAACAATTCACAATTGCAAAGATGTGGAACCAACCTAGATGCCCATCAATTCACAAGTGGATAAAGAAAATGCAGTATATATATACCATGGAGTACCACTCAGCCATAAAAAGGAATGAAATAATGTCATCTGCAGCAGCTTGAGTAGAACTAGAGACAATTATCCTAAGTTAAATATCAAAGGAATGGAAAACCTAACACCCTATGTTCTCACTAATAAGTGGGAGTTAAATGATGGGCACACACGGGCACAAAGAGATATAAAGGATATTGCATACCAAGAAATATTATCCATATAATAGGTAAGAATAAAGAACTGTAGAAGAACAGAAAAATAAATGATTACAGAGGGAAGTAGTGTAGATTAAAGTAACCAGAAGGTAACAAGAATTTGTTTTCATGATTAAGATTTTTTTAGATTTGACTTCAATACTGCCTAACGTGCCATGGAGTGCTATGGATTTGACCTAGATTGAAATGTCCCCAACAAATACATATTTACAAGTTCCCCATTAGTCAATGCTGCTTTCAGAATCTTGCTGGAGGATGAACAAGACAGAGAAATTTGAAAGCTGTTGTCGGATATTGATAGTAGATTTCTGACTGCCTCATAAGGATTGAAGACTTGGCAGATCCAATTATTTCATCTGAGCCTAGCACAGTGCTTGGCACCTTGTAGAGTTTTAATAGATAATTACTAGTGAATCAATTGTATTACATTTATAAGACATGCCATCTTATTGTAGGTGCACATTCCATATTCTTATTAACTTTAAAAAAGAATGAGGACAACACACATAAACCACTGACTTCCTTATGTACCTTCTCCCTATTTCTTTCACTTTCTTCAGTCCCTTCCTCTTTACCTCTTTTTTCTCATCTTCCTTCCCAATTTTCTTTCCCTCCCTGCCTCCCCCTTCTGCCCTTCCTCCCTCCTCACCTTCCTCCCTCTCTTATTCCCTTTCTTCCTTCATCTTTCCAACCTTCACTACTTTATTCTCCCCCCTCCTCTTTTTTCTTCTCTTTCTTTCCCTCCCTCCCTCCCTCCCTCCCTCCCTCCCTCCCTCCCTCCCTCCCTCCCTCCCTCCTTCCTTCCTTCCTTCCTTCCTTCCTTCCTTCCTTCCTTCCTTCCTTCCTTCCTTCCTTCCTTCCTTCCATAGAATCATTAGCTCAAAGAAAGTCTTTACTATAATCATAGTACATTGCACAGATAAAGAGGAAAATGATCTGATTGAAAGGTTTGGGAGCCTTTAACTCGGTTCTCCCTTCATCTAAGAGGAAATTCCATGGTTTAACATGGCATCGTTTGCAAACCACTGAGATAAAATGTCAAGTCACTAGAAAGCACTACTTTCCAAGTAAAAATGGCAACACTAACAATGAAACTCCTTGTGGGTCTAAGTGGGGCTGGTAATCCAGAGCTTGGAATATTTATTATTCAGTTGAAATATGAAAGTCTAACTTTGTCACACAAATGGTCATTTCAGGTTGTGATTGCATAGTGTGCAAGAGGGTGAGTTGTTTGAGAGTCAAACATGAAAGCCAAGTACTGAGTAGAACAGTAGCCAATCTTAGCACTTTATATATTCAGTCATTGTCCTGAGTCAATTTGTTTGAAAAAGTTCATGAAATATATATATATATATATATATATATTTAAAAACTAAGATTTGAAAAGAAAAAGGTAAAAAGTTAAAATATGGTCATATATCCTTGTGAGAATAAATTCTTACTTATTGTAAAATACATTAATTTTACATATATATGACACAGTGTGCTATTTTAAGACAGCCAAAATCCAATGGCAAACTTTTATCCTTAAGTGTCATTCTATTCTATTTAATTATTCTCTTCAAAAAAAACGACACAATTATAACTTTAAATTGTCTTATGGTAGTTTTCAATAGGTGGTTTTCCTCACTTGTTTCAATTACAATATTTAAAAAATATATAATTATTGTGGCATTTGTAAAGCTAGGAAAATTCTGTTTCAGAAAGGTCATCCATTTGCTGAAGTTTGTATTGTTCTCTCAGTTATTTCTTTGAGAATGTTAAGATCAAAGGAAGATGATGACAACTTTTATGTTTGAAAATTTTGTTTAACTTAATCAGCATATATTGGACTCAAAAATTTAGATGACCTGAATTACCAATCCTTGAATATAGGTTTTCGTTACACATACAGCATGGTATATAGTTAGAAAGGGCTATAGAAACTGTTTTATGTTTAAATGATGATTTCTTTCCTTTGATATTATTGAGTATGTATCTGTTATATGTTCAGAGGAGTACTTCAGAATAATACTACTTAAATAGATTTTGGCCATATTTTCTGAAAAATTATCTAACATAGAATAAACATATTTATAGGATATCTTGTTGACGAAGTTGCTTTATAAGTAAAATGAACAACAAAAAAAACTAATTATATTTTCCAGTTTCTTGAATAATGAATTATACTTGTTGAACTGTGATTCACAATGCTTATTTCATGGAATGTTAAGACATTCCATAATTTTCAGTCTTTTATATCCATACATTAACTTGAGAGAAATCCTAAGATTTATTTATAGGTGCCAGTTCCGAAAGATTTTCTTGTTGTGAAATCCTCGGCCTGATGTTTTAAGATATATATGGACTTTGAAACCATGTTCATTGAATACCTATGGCCAATAGCTTTAATGAATGCCTAACAACTTACTTAAACCAAACAAATAATTAGTCTCAATTACAGAAGTGTAAATTTGACTCTAATTAATGAACGTGCCGGGCTTTACACATTGGTTTAAGTGTAATTGATCTTATGGCCACTGTGATCAATTTAAGGGTTGGCAAAATGACAGCAAGTAGGAAGTGACTCAGATATAAGTATTCTCAGCACTAGAGAGATTAATTGGTGTATTAGTGATAAACTAGGAGGTGGCTGATGTAATAATGATATCCCCAAATTAAGAGACCTCAAAATAGGATCACCAACTCTAAAGCTTTTAATTGTATACAATTAGTGTGTCAAATATACTCTTTTAAGAGAATACTCATCACATTCATTTGTCCTCCTTTTCATTTTAGTTTATTTCTTTCTTTTCTGCCATTAAAAAAACATCCTAGGAGAAGCATACAAATGCTTTACTTTATGCTTTGAAATGTTTTCACTTAACTGTGTTGGTAGGCCTGGGTGTACAAGATCAAGTGGCTTATATTAAAAAGGCAATGACTGATTGCTAGCTAGTACTTTTCCTTTTCCTCTGCTTTCAGTGAACTCTGCTTTTGTTGCCATGTTAACTTCTCCCCACTTTGATGGTGAAATCTGGAAGGAAAAAAAAAAAGGAGAAGGGTGTTTCTATTATTCTATTACATTTCTTCTCCTTTGAAGAGCTTCTAATACTCTGAATGGTGGGTTAAAAAGCTGAGATGTTGTGATGAAGCTGAGTGGTGGGAAAGAGCCAAAAGATGGTGAATTCAGTGCATGAAGGGTCACTGGCTGAGGGAGAGACAGGCAAAGTCCTACATCAAGAGAATGAGAGGTGGCTGCTAAGTGGGGAGTTGAGGAGATGAAGATACTATGGAGTCTTTGTCCTTTTCCTGAATATTCCTGCCTATGTTCTTTCTCCCTTCTTTCTCCCCTACCTCTTAACCCCACACAACTCTCCTAATGAAAAGATTTTCCAAGAAAGATGTCAAAGAAAATAGCATTTTTAAAGAAAGATGTCAAAGGAAATTGTTGAATGAGGCACAGGGGCAGCATGAGACCAGAGTGGAAGAAGGTGATAAAGGTACTATTTAGAAGTTAAGCCTAGAAAACTGGGGCAAGACTCAAAGCAACACTACAGGCAGGGATGAGGTAACCAGGGTCCTGAAGATAATCATAAGGAGCTGGAGTCTGAGGCAGGAAAAAAGGCAAGTCTGGTTAAGAGGTTTAAGGCAGAGGATGACCTATTTAGAAAAAGATCTTTTCAACAGCCAGACTTAGGACTGGAGGGGAAATAGCTCAGGAGGCTAGAGAGTAGGTTATATTTGTCTAAGAGGAAGTTGTTCCAAGTAAACAAGAAGTTGCAATTATACCAAATTATGAGGAGATTGTTGTAGTCATGTGCAAGAATGTTTCCTCCTTAAATATTTTTAAAACTTTTTTTAGCAGAGTTGTTTTTCATATATCAAATTTTAATTTTTGTTATGTAGTACAATCTCATTTAGACTGTTTTATTGGAAGAACATTCTGAATCTATTCTGAAAGAGTCAGAATTTTACTTCTTTTAAATGTATAAAGAGTATCAGGTTAACTTTTTATACTGTGTGAACTTCTTTATCATATTTCTTAGAGGACTTCTGTAGTAGATAAGAATGATATATAGAAAAGAGTTTTATAAACCCCTGTTTATTAATTCAGGTAATTGGAATAGTTTGCTATCCTAAGTAGTTTAAGCATTTATTCTGCCACATCATTTGTATTAATAATTTGTTTCATAATATAGCAGGATGATATAGTCAGACACCAATTCTGGAGCTAAATTAGCTAGATTGAATACTGACTCTTCCATTTTGTACCTATGTGAGGATACTGGGCCTCTGTGAGTATGTCTCATGCCTCACCTGTAAAATAGGCCAATAGTAGTGCCTATTTCATAGATTGGTTATAGGAATTTATTATGTGTATATATATGTGTATATATACACACAAATATACATATATACATATACATGCACACACATATTTTTATATATACACTTCAGACAGTAACAGAAACAGAGAAAATGCTTGTTAAATATTTATTACTATTATGAGCAACCTAACAATAGCTATTTGTATTCCAACAATACTAATAATAGTAATGATAATATTCCAATACTAATTTGAATAATAATCTTAACAATATTTTTGTATACCTTCCCCCAGCTCCTCCGGCCATTTCTTTTTTCCCCTTTGCAGTAAAACTCTAGAGTTGCCTGTGCTTATTCTCTTCCCATTTCTCTTTTTTATTTTTTTTATTTTTTAATTTCAGCATATTATGGGGATACAAATGATAGGTTACATATATTACCTTTGCCTCACCCAAGTCAGAACTTCAAGTGTGTCCATATCCCAGACAATACATACCGCACCCATTAGGTGCAAATATATCCATTTCTCTTAAACCTAGTCCAATCTGGTTTTTGGAGCCACAGTGCCAAGTAAACTGTTCTTGGCAAGGACCTTGGTAATCTCCACATTGTTAACTCCAATTCAATTCTCAGCCCTTATTTTACCTTGACCTATCAGCAACAATTTAAACTGATAAACTGTATTCGTTTGTCTTTCAGAATCCAGTGTCTTCTTTTCCATTCAAACTCATCAGTCTTCTTCCTGATTTTGTCTCCTCTTGTAGATCTCTCAATGATGGAAGAAGCCAGACTCTTTCCTTGGTATTCTTCTGTACTCACTTCTTTGCTCATTTCACCCAGTACTGTGGTTTTAAATACCATTTGATTTTTTACAATTGACTAACTTGTATTTCTGTTCCCAACTACTCTCCGAAATTCCAGACTTGTACATTTAACTCCATATTCAATATTTCCACTTGGAGTACTTGGAAACACTTAAAATTTAATATGTCCTAAAGCTGTAGACCTGATATTAGCCTCAAAACTGGTTCTACCCACATCTTTTTCTATATCAGTTGCTGCATTTCTTCCCATCTAGTTATTCAGAACAAATTCCTTCGAGTCATTTATTTTATTTTATTTTATTTATTTCAGAATATTTTGTAGGTACAAACATTTTGGTTACATATAATCCCTTTGCCTCACCCAGGGCTCAAGCCAGGGCTACAAGTGTGTACTTCCTCCATACAGTGCTTCAATTCCTCTCATTTTGTCATGCTCCACATCAAACAGTCCTAACCTTCTGTTGGCTTGACTTTCTCAAGAAATATAGATGGGACCACTTCTTACCACTTGAACTGTTACCACCCTGCTTAAATCACTATCACTTCTCTTGTGAATTTGTGTAGTGACATCAGCTCTTCTAATCTATTCTCCACACAGAAGGCAAATAAATGTCAGTAAAATCATGTTATTCCTGTCCTTGTAATCCTGCAGTGGTCCCCAGTTCACTCATGGTAAAAGCCAAAGCCTTTATAATGGCTTCCATGGATTTATATTAACTGGCTCCCATTGGTTTTTCTTATGTCATCTACTACTATTGTCTCTATCATTCAGTGCCTCCTCGCTGTTCCTGTAACATGCTAGTAATGCACCCACTCTTAAGGCTTTGTACTTGCTGTTCCCTCTGCCTGAAACAATTTTCCAATATATAATCTCACAATTCCTTTAGTTTGTTCAGGTATCTGCCCAAATGTTAACTTTTTAATGTGGCTTGCCCTCTAGTTTTAAAACTGTATCTCTTCAACCCCCCTTTTACCACCTTTGGCACTTCCCATCTCCCCTACCTTGCTCTTGAGCTTAGTATGTATGTCTTCCAATATCATATACAATTTACTTACTTATTATGTCTGTTATTTTTTATCTTTCTTCTCCTACTAGAAAGTAAGTTCATATGGTCAAGAAACACTTTTAATTTGCTGATTAAATCAGTGCCTACTATGTAGTAGGCGCTCAGTAATAAATTACATGTTGGATGAATGAGTGAAAGAATAAGTACTCTCTTGGTTTCTTCTCTCCACTATAAATATTTTGTTGAAGAACATTTTCCATAAATGCAGACATTACAAAAGATGCATGCATGTTGTAGGCAATAAATATATCTATTACTTTCATTTGCTAATATAATAGGCATAGCTCAACATGAAAATTACTGACCACACCATCCAATGTTGCTCTCCTCACCTGGAATGCCTTCCCTTAATCTTATTAAACATCGTTTTTCTATCAGCCTTTGCTTTACCCATACATTTATTCTTCTCTTTTTCTCATTCTTGCCCACAGTTATTTCCAGTTCCTCAGAACTGGTGTAGCACTTGCTTTCTCTACTATACAATTTAGGAAACACATTTTATATTAAGTTTCATTGTTTCATATGAATAGGTTTTGTCTCTTCAAATAGCTTGCTAAGTCTTGAAGGGCAAAAATCACACATTATGCTTTCTGGCAAAGCAATGTACATATTCATGCTCCAATCTATTTAGAGAGTATTTTTACTTAGAAATAATTTTCAAGAAGATTCCTTAGAATCTTGGGGGTAAATTGCTTTAAAAGTCAGGTAAATTAATCAGTTTCACAAACAAAAAGTAATACCTAATATGAAACTGTTTAAAAAAATATTTTTTTAGAATTAATGAATTAAGTATTTTCCTTTACATGTTTCCTTCCTTATGGGTAAACAATGTGAAATATCAAGCCCATTTTCTTAGCTTATATAAATAATATCTATTTATTATTCATAGAATAATATGCCCTTTGTGCTTTTTAAGAATCAAGATATTATATATAACTATTCAAGAAAACACATATATTTGCTGAATCAAAAGATCAAACTGGAATAAATGATGACCAATTAGAATGTGTATAATCCTTGTTAACAAATGCTGGCGTGGATGTGGAGAGAGAGGAACACTCCTACACTGCTGGTGGGACTGCAAACTAGTTCAACCTCTGTGGAAAGCAATATGGAGATACCTTAAAGCGATACAAGTGAATCTACCATTTGATCCAGCAATCCCATTGCTGGGCATCTACCCAAATGATCCAATGACACTCTACAAAAAAGACACCTGCACTCGAATGTTCATAGCAGCACAATTCATAATCGCAAGGCTGTGGAAACAGCCCAAGTGCCCATCAATTCAAGAATGGATTAATAAAATGTGGTATATGTATACCATGGAGTACTATTCAGCTCTAAGAAACAATGGTGATATAGCACATCTTATATTTTCCTGGTTAGAGCTGGAACCCATATTACTAAGTGAAGTATCCCAAGAATGGAAAAACAAGCACCAGATATATTCTCCAGCAAACTGGTATTAACTGAGTAGCACCTAAGTGGACACATAGGTACTACAGTAATAGAGTATTGGGGAGGGGGGGAGGGGGGCGGGTATATACATACATAACGAGTGATAGGCGCACCATCTGAGGGTTGGTCATGCTGGAGACTCAGGCTTGTGGGGGGAGGGGGGGAAAGGCATTTATTGAAACTTTAAAATCTGTACCCCCATAATATGCCGAAATAAAAAAAAAATGATGGCTTATAAATGATATTCATGGAAAGGTACTTTCTTGATATCTAAAATTCTTCTACTTATCTGTTGATTTACACAGTTCATTTCCTACAATTGGACAGAATATATGCACATTAAACACTAAAATGGCTTAGCTTGTGTCCCAAACTTACAAAGCCAAAGAAAGTTTGTGCTAATAGCAGACTTTTAACTTTCCCCATCATGTTAAATGATCATTAAGTCAGCCAGTACAGTTATTCAATATTTTAGGAACACAAACCATACTCTGGGAAAAAAGTAGGCAAAACAAGCTTGATATATTAACACTGGGAGAGTGCAGGTTATATTTTGTTTCATAGATTTGAGAGAAAATTTTCATTTATTTCAATATTTTTTTCCTTCAGGAATGAGTTTTGCATGGATTTTACTTTGTGTCATATATCCAACAAGGAATTTTCTTAACTCTGCATTTATAAAATATCATGCATTATTCTGTCTCATTGACTTCTTTGAATGTTATGAAAAATGGGAATTATGGAAAGCTTAACAAAATAGATTTCGGTGTTGGAGAAACTGAGGAGACTTGGAGGGGCCACTGAGCCCTGAATGATTCTGATATCCTTTCTTTTCTCTAAGCATTAAGAGAGAGGGGAAATAAAAGCCCTAATAATCCACAAACTCAATTGATTATTTACAAGAAAGGTTATATTCCAATACTTTTTAAGTTTTCACATTTTAATATAGAGATTTAATATGAAATATGTTCTTTCTTCAGTATTTTTTTGGTTCTTAGAGACATAACAAATATATAATATTGAACTTGAGTGAACAACTCCTTCATTATAAAATAATTCATCCAACAAACATGTATCAAATGCCTTCTTAGTGCTAAGCTTTCTGCTAGTCACCGGTTATACAAGTTGAATGAGGCAATCGATATCCCAGGTGTTATATTGTTCATTCAAATGGAAGTGTGAGAAAATAAAAAAAAAAAATGTAGAAAAAGAATTAGAAAAGAAAGAGGCAGGGAAGCAAGGAAGTAAACGGAAAGAAAAAACAAAAGAAAGAATTATTTATTCAGATAATTGCTGAAACAGAAGTAAACAAAATGTTGTGAATAGCAATTTGCAACCATAAAATCACTTTCACACACATTTCTTTACATGGTGGTTCCAAATTTCTAACTTTTCCAAATATCCATTATCTTTTTTTTATCTTAGAATATCATCAAAAACTTATTTATGGGAACCAAAATGTCCTACAAGAGAGAAAAAACTCAGTTACAGAAATCTAGTTCATGTTAACATTATTTTACTTATTTGACACATAGTTAATAAATACCTATTATGGCCCATGTTCTGTTTTTGATGTATCAGGGAAAATTTCAAAGTCCCTAACTTCATGGATCTTACAAGAATAAATGATGACCATAGTAGATGAGTGAGTGGTAAGTGCTATGGACAAAAACAAAAATAAAAACTGGTGAGAGAGATATAGGTTGTCTGGGTAGAGGCTGTTGCAGTTCTCTAGGGCCTTCTAAAGAAGACCTTGCTGAGAGGCAATCTTTTCAATTAAATCTTGAAAAAGGTGAAGGGGGTGAGTTAAGTGTGTATTAGGTCTAGAGAAATGGAGGTGCAAAGGCCATAAGGCAGGTACCATACTTATTTATTCAAGGAACAGCAAGGAGGTCTGTGTGGCTGGAAAGCAATGAGAAAGAGGGTGGTTAGTGCAAGATGAAGTTAGAAAGGTAATGGTGTTGGAGGTATTTTCTAAGGGTTTGGGAGTCAAGGATGAAAAACAACTTTGCTTGATGGCCGGAGGTAGTAGCTGACATTGTTTACTACTGTCCTTCCATATGGGTTGTGTCATTCTTAGGCAACTATTCTCCTTTCTGACCAGGATTATTAGTTTTTCCAAATTAGCATACGAATTAGTCTCTCCAACTCATCTTCTACTTAGCTTTCAAAGTGATCTTTCCATAATACATGCCCCATCTTCTATTCACAACTTGACATCCTTTGCTGACACTCCATTAACTTTGCAAAAACACAAAGGCCTTAAATGGCATTCAAGGCCCTTAATAATTTTACCTCTCCGAGATACCTAGACATCACTCTTCCTCTGGGCCAGGACACTTCTAGTTCCCTCTACCTGGAACGTTCTTTTTTCCATCTCTTCCCATGGCAGCTTCCTTTTCGTCCTTTAAATTCCTGATTGAATGTCATCTTCATGGAGAGATCATCCTTTCCTGACCACTCTGTAAGGTAGTTTATACCCAATAGATATTCTCCATCACTATTATGCTGTTTATGTCCTCCTTACCATAATGAGAAATTACATTACTTATTTTATTTTCTCTTTTGACGTCTGCCTCCTTAGTAGTATGCAACTCCATGAAGAAAGAATTGTTGTCTTTATATCTCTGTACCAATAATAAGAGCTAACACATATTCAATGCTTATTATTTCCCAGGCACTATTCCTAGCACATTTCATGTACTAACTCATTTAATACTTAACCTTATGAGGAAGACACTATTTATTAGTCTAGACCAGGCTGTGAAGGCACAGAAAGGGCAACTAACTAGACTCCAATTTCATGCCTGACATAGTAGAAAAGATAGGATTTTAACTAGGCAGTTTGCCTCCATGAAATTGGTGTATACCCTGTGCACCAGACAAATTTGATTATCTACTCTAGGCACCTTACATTTTCTATTAGCTGAGCCTTTTGATAGTGCTTCCTCTGCCAAGAATGCTCATATCTTCTCCTTTCCCTGCCCATCTGTTTTTCTAGTTTTCGTACACTCTTCATCTCCTTTCAAAGGTTTTTATGATTCCCCCCTTCCCTGCCTAAGCTAAATAGGAGCACCTATATGCCTATCCTCTTTGCTCCCATAAAATAGTTTAGCAATTATTATTCTATATTTTAATTATTGATTTTCTTATATCTCCTAAACACTGACCTCTTGAGATAGGAACAGTGTTTTATTTGTTTTTATAGTCTCAGTGTCCAGTACAGTTTAAGGCATAAAAATTCGGTGCTCAATAATGTTTGATTAAATGAATATGTGATTCAGAACATTTAAACAGCATACTCATTAATATTGTAGAAATCTTACCTGGTTCAAAAAATACTAAGACATCTTTCCAAAAGGAAATCACAAATCCAATAAACCCAGAATAATCGTTTTGAGGGAAGAGAGATTTAGCTTTATAAATTGTCAACAGCTTTATGTCACTGAAAAGAAGAATAAAGAAGCTGCTGTCTCAACCACTGAATTTAAACTGAGCTGCTTTAGACAAAGAAACTAATTTTAAGTGAGAATGAAGACAGATGATGAGGAGAGGTTAGAATTAGGAGAAGGATTAGAGATAAGAGTTGACTTTCTATATATCTGAAACTTTCAATAGTATGTGAAATTTACAAATGATTAATATCTCCTGCACTGGCCATATTTTGTTCCTTCAAGTAATTTTCTAAACATGCTTCACAAACCTCAAAGTATATGCAAATATTTTAGATGGGCAAACAGACTATAGTTAAACAATTTTCTAAGAAATTCCTTATCTCATTTTGTTCAATTTGAGAAAACAAAACAAAGAGGATGTGTAACTTGTGATATAAATAGGATACAGTCAAATCCAATCTTACTTGACATCCTTACTTCACCTTAGTCAGCAAATAGGTCATTTCTTTTGCACCTTGCATTATAAATATTCTACACCCTTTAGCTTTCTTATCAACACAAAGAAATAAATATTGCAATGTAGTTCTTGAATAAATACAGTGTCTTGGTCCAAGTGGCTGTTTTATAATTTCTCTTTAGTTAAAGTTTGATTCTGTTCTTCATGAGAGACTCATAGTTCTAAATTTTTATTTTTCCTTCTTAAACAGGAGATTTATATTATTTGTTTCCAAAATGGGGATATTCTTTATCTAAGCAATTTAATTTCATACTGAAATTAAATTGATTTTTACGAACAATTAGATTGTGTTGTGGTAATGGGAAATTTCAGTACTCTACACAGAGGCTGGCAGAACATCTTATTGGGACATGATCTGAAAGTAAGATTTTACAATATGGGAAATGGAAAACTATGCCTGTCAGAAGAATTTAGCCCACAACTAGCTGAAAATAGTCAAACTAAGATTTATGAACCAAACAAATTAAAATACCAGTAAAAGGCACTGAAATCCTCTAAGTAACTTCACAAAGCTAATACCAGGCATGATGGCAGCCAAAGATAAAGACCAAAAATAATGATGTTTCATGCAAGCTCTTGGCAGATAAGGAGACAGTAGAGCCCCAGTTCAACAAATCCAGTAGATTTTGAGTACTTACATGTGTTAGGCACTGTATTTGATGATGGAATACAAAGATGAAAATATATTTTCCCAATTTCATTTCCCATAATCTTCATTGGAAGACGTTTAGATTTCCACCCTCAGTTTTTGTTTTGAAGTCGTCAAGTCAGAGGGACTCCATTGTATAGTAGAAAATGCAATGGATATTCGAGACTTAATTAGTGGAATCAATTTGAGAAGAGCAACAGTAATGTTGTACATTCTTTGACAAAAAGTGTAGAGTACATATTTCAAATAGCCGTTACCTCACGGAAGAGTAGGTTAATTGTAAGTATTCAACATACACTTAAAGAGACTGAGAGTGTCCAGTTAAATAATTTCACTTCTATAGATATCAAATCATTGGACTTTATATACACCACATGGTAAAGAGTATCATGATTTATTAAATGACACAGGCAACTTGAAGAATGGAAAGAACATACCAATGTCAAAAGACATGGATTTTAGTATTTCTTCAGTCATTACTTAATCTTTAGGAACTTCAATTTATTATCCTATAAAATGGATATAATACTCCTTATACCTCAGGGTTTGGGTGTGAATCAAATGTAATAATATATATTAAAGAATATTGTAATTAAAGTACTATTCCCGGAAGAATGCAATTAGTAGAGAATCATAATTGTTTATGTGTGATTTCTTCCTTATACTTAATTGAACTTTTAAAATTTTGCTTAATTTGTCTTTCCCCTCTCAGCCCAAGGAATTAAACTGTGAAGGTCAAATAAACCCTAAAAGTCTTCTGTTTTCACAACTATAATTTATGATTCTGTGTGCTCAACTTAGTTCTCTTTACACTATACCTTGGCAAGCATTAATATTAACCCTGTTTAAGGACTTTTCACTTCCTATTTTTTAAAATCATGCACTGATATATTAATTAGCTCCAATTCTCTAGGTTCTCCCTTTCAAATCATTCAGTACATAAACTTTAAAATGATTTTTTCCTGAAACATCATTTTCACAATATTGTGGAAAACATTAGCCCTATTTTTTTTTTTTTTACCAGTTGCAAGACCTAAAACAGGACTTTTAATTCTTAAGCTTCAGTTTGCTTATCTGTGAATAATAGAGTTTGTCTCACAGGGCTGAACTGAGAACTAAGTACATATTTTGCACATAATGTGGGTTAGAGAAAAGTTCCAATTGTACCTCTACTACCTAATCCTGACTTATTTTATGACTTTGAGTGATTTATCATGGATAGGATAAGTATGAAAACACAAATTCCTTTGTGATTCCATAATACTAGCAAATTTTTCTAGTCCTTTCCATCAATTCTTTTTCTGCTCAAACTATTTGTTTGTTTGCTTATTTATTTTTATGTGTACATGACATTTTGATTTATTTATATATTGTGAAATGATTAAATCAAGCTAATTTATCAAACCCTTTGTTTCATTCAAACTGATTTAATTTTCTGAAATCCCTACACCTATTTAGTTTTTCTCATACTATCCTACAAAACCTTACCCTATAATTATATAAATCTTATCAAGTCTTCAAGTCCCATTATTTTCTAACCTTTTCCAAGGTTGACTTCTTTGAACTCAAACTACTACTTTTAAGTATTAACCATTTATTAGACCTTTAATGTTCACCTTTTTCTCTCTTCACCTCTCTCCTTCCCTTCTTCCCTCCCTCCCTCTCTCTTTCTCTCTCTCTTTTCTTTTCTTTTCTTTTCTTTCTTTCTTTCTTTCTTTCTTTCTTTCTTTCTTTCTTTCTTTCTTTCTTTCTTTCTTTCTTT
The DNA here is from genome assembly GCF_040939455.1 of Microcebus murinus. NCBI lineage: Eukaryota > Metazoa > Chordata > Mammalia > Primates > Cheirogaleidae > Microcebus > Microcebus murinus. Next base: position 103,373,569 of record NC_134136.1, read on the forward strand.
CTTTCTTTCTTTCTTCCTTTCTTCCTTTCTTCCTTTCTTCCTTTCTTCCTTTCTTCCTTTCTTTCTCTTTGTCTGTCTTTCTTTCATTACATTATTTCCTTTCAAAGTGTATATTTTATCTGCATATCCAAGTTATAAGTTCCTGAAGGGTGAAAAGAGTTTTTACATCTTCCCTTTACCCTATGACAAACAAGTAGGAACCAATCAACAGTTGTTAATGGTCTGTGCTATGAGGCTAAAAAAGGAAAATAAAATTAACATATGTTAAATGTTCCAGGCCTTAATTTAAGAAGCATATTTATATTATCATTTAGTACAAATGATCCTATAAGATGTGTGACCTAAAGTTCAGAGACATTAGATAATTTTCCCAAGATCACACAATTATTAAATTGTATAAGTAGTATGTGTACCCAAGCTTACTACTATTAAAGCCTATGCTCTTAACTACAAAGATACAGTGATGCTTTTGCAGCTTTGAAAAAGTATCCTTGTGACACTGGGTATTGTTTTGAAAAGATGGCCCCATGTGTGTCTGTTCTCCAAATGTCAATAATGATTATTATAAATTCATTTAAGAAGGATTTATAGAACACTCTTCTAGGTGTTAGAGATGAAATGACACATACAAAGAAGAGGTTCTTAATTTGGGGAAGCTAGTTAGTGAGAGATGGACAATGAACACATAAATGAATTAGAACATATGAAGTCATGATAAGTTCTATAAATAAAATAAACCATGGCTATGGATTGGATTGACATGAATTTACACATTGGTTTGGGTGGTCAGGAAAGGCCTAATTGGATAAGAAACTTCTCACCTGAGACCCTGTACTAGAAAAATAATTCTAGTTATTTTAAGCAAAAGGAGACTTACTAAAGGTAATTAAATGGCTCATGGCACCAAAAGGAATGCCAGAAAATTAAGCTTAAATGCTTCATGGAAAGGTTCAGCACTCCAAGGACCACACATCCTTAGTAATTATACCCAACCACAACAAGAAATCACTTAGCACTGAGACTTGGGATTCCCAACTAACCTTAGTTTCCTGAGATACTTGAAATGGAGGGATTATTAGAGTGGTTGCAATGAAGATGGAAAATGGGGGTTAAGTTGAGAATGTTTTCCATGTAAAGCTTACAAGAGAATTTTCCAACTGGTAGCAACAAATGGGTTAATAGAATGCCATGATATTGATCTTCTCAGTCTTTAGGGTAGTACCTGGGGAAGCCCAAACTCCCAGACTGGTAACCTCCAGTCTGGGAGCAACCTTATCAGTTTCCTTCAGTCTTCCATGACATGGAAAAGGTTGTGAACCATTGTAGCATTGGTTGAAATATGTGGGATGGAAAAGAATCAAAGATGATGTATAAGTTTTTAGCTTGGTTTAATTCGTATCTCATGGTACCACTCACTGGTAAGGAAAAAGATAGGGAAGAACATGTTGTTAAAGTTCTTGGAGGGGAATAAAGAATTTTTTTAAAGATATGAAGTTTAAGAAATTTAGTAGTCTATGCCATGTAGGTGTTATGTAGGTAGATGGCTATATGAAACTGGAGTACAGGAAGGAGGTTTAATTTAGAGTTATAAATTTGAGAATCATTAGCATAAAATGCAGTTTAGAGTTATGGGACTGGATGAAATTACCAAGGGAGAAAACATAGAAAACAAAGAGAAGTTATTTAAGACTGAGTTCATGGGCATGTAACATTTTGAAGTAGAGCAGACTAATAGTCTCCTTTAATAGTGGAGGTACAATATAGGAAGAGAGTTCTTGACATGATATATCTTGGAAACAATCTGGAGAACTTACTGTTTACAGGTAACAAATGCATTTCTACATATGTAATTAAAAGAAAAACCAGAGTTGGGAATAATCAACTAGATTATAAAGACTATTGAACATGTTGGGGGAGAAAACTTTCATACTAGGACAGACTTTATAAAAAAAGAACTCTTTTTTAAAAAATGAGGCCTAAGAGAAGATATTATCAAAGCTTATAAAATCAAAATTCGTGTGAATAGGGTCAAAACATTCTTATTTACCAAAGTCAGAATATTAGAACGAAAAGGCACTCCCTGAGGCTTAAAAGAATTACTTTGAGGACAAAATGAAAGGAAGTTTTATTTTAACCAGTGGGTAGTAAACTTATGAAACTCTTTACCATAAGTGGTAGAATGGGTTGAAAATATAAATAGTTTCAAGGTGGAGTTCATGGACAATAGATACACAATGAGTCATTTAAGGAAACAAGATATTTTGATAAGCAGTACATCTCTAATCTTTTAATTTTGATATCCTATTTCACAACCACTTTTTGTAAAAAAAAAGAAAAGAAAGTCATTATATCCAGGATTAGAATAGAGGAACATAGTTTGAAATAATATAATTTTTGTTCTGTTAGCAAAAATTTTAAAAGTGAATGTCCTGACTAGATTCTAGTTTCCTTAAAATGATTATTTTACCTTATGAATACCTACAATGCCCATATGTGAAGATCAATGCTTTGTATATGTTTTAATAAGTGATTTATTAGAACATATTTATTTACAATGAAGAATTATCTTAACAATATGGTGAGGTCAAAGCAATTTCTTTAATCAATTCTGAGTACTTTCTTGTAAAGTTCTTACTGTAGTTGAACTTTAGTTCACATGTCTAATATTTTCTTTAAAATTTCCCTAATTACTAACATAATTGTATTCACTTTGCTGTTTAATTTATTTATAATGCCATTCTTTCTTCCTAATATCTTCTTTTGTTTGAACAGTCACATTTTCTTTATTCTCTTTTTCCCTTTCTACTGGTTGGAAAGGTATACATTATATTTTCTGAGCCCTTATCCTTAAATTTATATCATTCATAATTAATGAAGTCATTCTACTCTAAACATTATAAGAACACTGTAATGTTTAAATTTTGATTTCTTTCTTCCCATATTCTATATTATTGTTGTTTGGTATTTTGGTCCTACACACTTCTCCCATTAGTCATTATTATTTTTTATGGTAATAAATTAATATTTATTATATAATTCCATTTTCTTCTTATGAGTTTTAATCCTCCCTTCTGGACTGAATTTTCTTCTCCCCAAATTACACATGTTAGCAATTACCTTTATAAGCCTACATTTCATTCTTATCCTTGAATAATAATTTCCTTGGGCATTGTATTCTATATATAGTATTTTTGTGTAATTGTTTGTCTTTTGCAGATACTCCATCTTTTCTTTTTTTTGCTCTTAAGATTTTGTCTTTCATGTTTTGTGTTTCCATAATAATGTGTTCCGAGTATTTATTTACTGGAACTTGGTATGCACCTTCAATGGAGGACTGCTGTCTTTCTAGAATTCTGGAACATTATCTACCATTACCACTCCAAATATTATGTCCCAGGTTCACTGTAGTCTCTCTTTCTCTGACTCCATTGTATGTATGTTGAATATTCTCCTTTCATATAACAATGTCATTTAACTTCTCTTTATACATCTTCTAATCCACTAATTCTCTTTAGCTCTATCTAATCAATAGTTTATCACATCTTTTGAGAGCTTTTCTAAATTCTTTATTATAATTTTTATAATTTCTATTTGATTATTTTCAAGTATGTATGTTATATATTGTCCTATTTTTGCTTTCTATTTTTTATTTCTATTTCTATGGACATCCTGATCATATATGTATTATAAATAAAATGGAAAACATACTATTATATTAGTACTGGTTCTATTTTTGGTATCCATAAAATTAAAATATGATTAAAAGCCATATAATAGTAAGATGGAAAAAAACATAAGGAAGAATTAGACAATTATAAAATAGAATAAGAAGATGGATTATTATTTCCCTTTATTTTGGGTTTGGCCATTTTTAAAACAATCTCCATCCCTTTTTACCACGGTATTTCTATATGTTTGGACAAAGAGAAGAAAGGACATTGTGGGTGTATTATGAAAGAGTAGTCCTTCTACGATTTCTTAGAACTGCATGTTCAAAAAAATGTGTTTTTGAATTTGATGGAACAAACTTGTTCACCAAAGAATATTATACAAATATAAAATGACTGACATATGAATTTCCAACACATAACTTTAATTTACAAATTAAAACTTCAAGTGTAATTTGTTTTTCTTTGAACACCATTTTATCAATTCATTTATATTTTAATTGATATAATTGTACACGCTATGGGGTATAGTTGATGTTTCAATACATGGATACATTGTATAATCTTCAAATCAGGGTAGTTAACATATCCATTGCCTCATGCACTTATCATTTTTTGTAGTGAGAACATTCAAAAACCTCTCTTCTATCTATTTTGTAATATAGTACCTTACTGTTAAACATAGTCACCCTATTGTATGATAGAACACCAGTACATATTTCTTCTATCTAATTATAACTGTGTAAGCACTTAACATCCTCTCCCTATCATCCTCTCTCTGTTCTCTAGTAATCGATGTGGTACTCTCTAATCATGAGATCAACTTTTAAAGAAATGAACATATGAGTGAGATCATGCAGTATTTGTCTTTGTGTGCCTGACTTATGTTGGTTAATATAAAGTCCTCCAGATTGTCCATTTTTGTCTCAAATGACAGGATATCATTCTTTGTTATGATTGAATAGTATTCCTTTGTGTAGATATACCACATTTTATTCATTCATTCACCTGTTGTTTTGGCATTTTGGTTGATTCCAAATCTTGGCTATTGTAGATAGTGCTGCAGTAAACATGGGAGTGAAAAAGTACTCATTTCATTTCCTTTGAATATATACCCAGTTGTGGGATTTCTGGATCATAGGGTAGCTCTATTTTTAATTTTTTGGGGAAACTCCATACTTTTTTTTATAATGGCTGTACTAATTTACAATCCCACCAACATTGTGTAAGGGCTCCCTTTTCTCCACATACTCTCCAACACTTGTTTTCTTTTTGATAATAGTCATTCTAACAGAAGTGAAATGGTATCTCATTGTGATTTTGATTTGTATTTCACTCATGATTAATGATGTCAAACATTTTTTTTTTATTTGTGGGCCATTTGCATGTCTTCTTTTGAAAAGTGTCTATTAAGGTCTTTTGCCCATTTTAAAATCAGGTTATTTGGTTTTTGCTATTAAGGTACTTGTAATATTCTGGATATTAGCCCATTGTCAGATATATAGTTTGTGTATAGTTTACAAATATTTTTTCCCACTTTGTAGGTTATCTCTTCACTCTTTGTTTCATTTGCTGTACAAAAGCTTTTGTTTGACATCATTCCATTTGTCTATTTTTGCTTTTGTTGCATGTTCTTTTGAGGTCTTATCTAAAAAATCCTGGCCCAGCTCAATGTTATGAAGCATTTTCCCCAATGTTTTCTTCTAGAAATTTCATGGTTTGGGGTTTTACATTTAAGTTGTTAATCCATTTTGGGTTGATTTTAGTATATGGTGAGAGGTAAACGTCTAATCTCATCTTTTGCCTGTGGATATCCAATTTTTCCATCACCACTTATCAAAGAGACATTTTTTTGCCCAGTGTGTGTTGTTGGCACTTTTGTCTAAAACCGGTTGGCCATAGGTGTGTGAATTTGTTTCTGGAATCTCTCTTCTGTTCCATTGGGTGTGTGTGTGTGTGCATGTTTTTTTTTTTTTTTTGGAGACAGAGTCTCGCTTTGTTGCCCAGGCTAGAGTGAGTGCCATGGCGTCAGTCTAGCTCACAGCAACCTCAAACTCTTGGCTCAAGCAATCTTCCTGCCTCAGCCTCCCAAGTAGCTGGGACTACAGGCATTCGCCACCATGCCCGGCTAATTTTTTGTATATATATTAGTTGGCCAATTAATTTCTTTCTATTTATAGTAGAGACGGGGTCTCGCTCTTGCTCAGGCTGGTTTCGAACTCCTGACCTCGAGCAATCCGCCCGCCTCGGCCTCCCAGAGAGCTAGGATTACAGGCGTGAGCCACCGCACCCGGCCTGTGTGCACGTTTTAATGCTAATGCCATGCTGTTTAGTTACTGTAGCTTTGTATTAACAGTATATTTGAAGTCAGGTAGTGTGATGCCTCCAGATTTATTCTTTTTGCTCTGGATTGCTTTGTCTATTAGGATCTTTTGTGGTTTGTTATGAATTTTAGGACTGTTTTTATTATATTTCTGTGAAAAATGTCATTGGTATTTTTATAGGGATTGCATTAAATCAATAAAACTATAGGCCAATATCCCTGATGAACACAGATGCGAAAATCCTTGACGAAATACTAGCAAACTGAACTAAACAGCATATTAAAAATATCATTCACTTTGATCAAGTGGGAGTCATCCCAGAGATGCAAGGATGTTTCAACATAGGCAAATCAATAAATGTGATACACTATATTAACAGAAAGTCAAAAACCATATGATCATTTCAATAGATGAAAAGAAAACATTTGACAAAATTCAATATTCCTTCATGATTAAATGCTCTCAACAAATTAGATATAGAACATATGTACCTCAGTCAGCACAGTAAAGGCCATATATAACAAACCCATCTCTAACATACTGAGTGAGGGAAAGCTGAAAGCTTTTCCTCTAAGATCAGGAACAAGACAAGGATGCTCACTTTCACTACTTCTGTTTAACATAGTACTGGAAGTCCCAGCCAGAGCAATTAGGCAAGAGACAGAAATAGAAGGCATCCAAATTGCAAAAGGGGAAGGCAAATTGTCTCTGTTTGCAGATAACATGATCTTATATGTAGAAAACCTAAAGACTCCACCAAAAATTGTTATAACTTATAAACAAATTCAGTAAAGTCATAGGATATAAAGTCAACATACAAAAATTAGTAGTAATTTATACACTAATAGAGAATTACCTTAAAAAGATAGCAGGGAAATAATTTCATTTGCAATAGATTTTTTAAAAATAAAAGATACCTAGGAATAAACTTAACCAAGGGGGTGAAAGCTGTCTACATTGAAAACGGTAGAACATTGATGAAAGAAATTGAAAAGGACACAAATAAATGGAAAGATATCCCGTGTTCATGGATTGAAAGAAGTAATATTGTTGAAATGACCAAATGTAATGTTGAAAGCCAATTAATTTTTAATATAGTTCTGATTAAAAATGAAAATATATAGCTTTTCTGAAGTATTTTTGACATGCAATCTATTCTATTGATAAATTTTCAGCTAAAGTAATGGATGAAATTTTATCAGAAATATTTAAAGATTATTAACTGAGCAGATGTCCAGTCAACAGAATTCAGTTGCTCAAATAGCATAAACTATTGAAATATATTCAGAAATTATTTTTCAGAGAAAAGTAATTGAATTATTTTGGAATAATGAATGGTTATTTTTTAAATTTAGCAATATTAGTAAGAGATAATCCATCAAATAAAGAGATGTATTAAAGTGAAATTATCTGTTTATACCACATTCAAAGTGTATATAATACATTTAATATGATATTCTGTAATATATCTGATATACATATGTAAATGTATACATGTATGTATTTGTGTATATTTCAGCTCTTATTTTACCTTTCAAAATTTGAATTTTGTATAAGAATAGCTGGAAGAATATGAAGTCACTGGTTGAATGAAGTTAAAGACTTTTTTTTGATAAGTAGATTCTGTTGACCTATATAGAAATGGCCTGTATAGTGCAATTTCTGCATATATAATACATAGAAGTTCGTTTTGCTATGGTTTATATATAACAACTGCTTGATATAAGTTTGAGTAAATGAATGATTCATATCTGAAATTTAATCACTTTCATAAATTGTATCTTGGTGGTAGTATAATTATTATTTTCTTAATTTTAGAATTTTTAGACATCTTAGATATTGTACAGTGCCTTAGCTTAAGAATGGAAAAATAAGATGAAGATATTTTGTGACTTGTTCCAGGTACCATTGTTTATAAATTGTAGAGCTAGCACTAAAACCAAAATGCCTTAATTCTTCACTTCTTGTTTTTTTTTTTTTTTTACTCTTGCTAAATATGTGAGTTTTTTTCCATTTATAGTATGACATAGCTTGGCCACGTGTATTAAATATAAAAAAGCTTTTTATATAGCTCTTTACACAGAATATTAATTTTAATAGATAAATTCATATTATATTTGGAGTGTTAGCTTTAATCATAGTCTTTTGTTATTTTTCTTATATTTTTTGATGCTTGATGATGTTATGAATCATTTCTATAACTCTTATTTATTAAAATTTTAGTAGTTAAAAACAGTGACATTTATTTAGAACCCATACAATTGTTTCTGCACTTATTAAGTTCTATGTTTATTCTTTAGTCCATATAACTAAATGCGGAAACTTTACATCCTAATTTGTATGCTTGGTCAATAAACATATTGATATGGACAAATCAGTTTAGAAGTAATTATATATATAAGAGAATACTTATCAGAAAATGAACCAAAATATGTTTGGCAGCAGTACTAGTTAAATATTGAAATGATATTTCTTTTCCAGTGTGTAAGCCAAAACATGGCTTCTTAGCACTTGGGATGATTTAGTGGTAGCTCTGCCTCCAGATATACTAGTGGATTTCTCAACTCTGGATGTAGACTTTAATTCAATTGTGATTCTGTGTTATGTTATATTGTAAGACACTATTTCCACAGGCCTATCTATTTCTTATAAATTTGACATCTTCAATTTTTCATTGTTTTCCTTTTACTTGCTTCACTTAATCTTTCCTATAGCATGTTTTATTCTCCCAGAGGTCCTTTTGACACTTAAATATTTATAGACCTTTTATAATACCTCAGAATATCATTAGCAATGAGATACCTGTTACTACTGACTACTTTTCTTTTTAACTTTCTTTTAATTAGCTTCTATAAATGTCTTCTTTGCAAGTATGTTTACCTATTCATTAGCTTCTAGAGTCTTATACTTAAATAGGTGCTATCTCTCTTCTGTCCAACCCTTTATAACTATTAAAACCAGTAATGTGTAATAGAAGAAATTTTGCATATCATCAATTTCCAGAATTTTTTCAAATATTGTGGTTTTTATTCACGTGTACAGTTTATGCTTTGTAATTAAATGCTTTGCTTAAAGTTTCTATCTAAAATGATTTTGGGTCTTTCTTTTTTAGTCCTTAATATTTGATTTCCACTTTCACATAGATAATGTATACATTTATTTCCACTTCATTAGATACTCCCATTATAATCAGTATTGTTATAGCAGTAGATAGAATATATGCTCCACGAGGGCAGGAACCATGTTAGCCTTCTTATACTGGTGAAAAAGTGGTTTTGAATAACTATATTTGACAAATAAATGAATGGAAGAATAAATTTGATTTCAAAGCATATTTTCGAAATAATATCTAACTAAAGTTAATCTGTGCTCTTCAGGCCAAACCTCATTTGAGTCTAGCTGCAAATGTACAAGTGGCCTTTTTGGTATGGTAGAGCAGAAAGGGTACAAGCTTTCAAGTCAGGCAGTTCTTGTTTCAAATCCTGGTCTTACCGTATAATAGCTGTTTGACTGTAGGCAAGTCCCTTAACTTCTCTGAGCCAAGGTTTATTAAAAGATAAAAAAAAAAAAAAAAGATAACAATCCTTTCCCTGCACCACGGTTTTAACAGTTTTGGAAAATTGTATTGCCCAAAGAATAAACTCAATATTTAGTATTATCTCTTATATTTTACACTATAAGATAATGTGATCCACATAAACTGGCATGCACATTTTAAAAATAACTAATTTTTAAGAAAATTTGCCTCAAAAATTATTCAGTTACCTAATGTTCTAATCTTTTTTACATTCTCTTCATTTTCTTTTATTTCTATTATTTTTATTTCTATATTCCAGTTTATTTGCACAAGTCACCTCTGAAGCATAAGCAAAGAATCTTCCCTAACTTATCCTCTTACTTTACATCTTTAGTTCTATAGTAATACTGTATTGTCAGGGATTGGTCACAGAAAGACGAGCTGCTCTATAGATTTCAAGCAGTGAAGGGATTTAATACAAAGAATTAAATGCTTTACTGAGCCACTAGAAAGGCTAGGGGAATGGAATTCAGGGGAAGATTCACTAGCTCTCTATTTAGCCACAATCTTTCTCAGAGAGTCAGCAAATTGCACAGACCACAGGAAACTACCAGCAAATTTCACCACTGCCTGTATCATCAAAGCAAGTGATTTGTAGGAAATGCCCATGGCCACTGTAAAAATCTCATGTCTCCAGACGCCCAAACCTTTGCTCATCACCACCAGGGAAGCCATAATAAATCTTTAGCCTCTCCCAGGCTTACACATCTGGTACAAGATTCTGGAAAATATGATGCACATTGAGGCTTCCAGCCCCTGTGATACAGAGGGGAGGATGGCAGTGGGAATGATACTGAGTTACCAATAGACAAGCTGGTACAGCTTTCCCTGTATATGAGTTCATTTCCATTTTAATTTCAGGCATGCTTTCTATTTGAAATTCTGATCTCCATTCTTTCTGTTATTACAATAATGATTGTTGAATAAATAAATGGCTTCGATCGCAGAAAGAGGTTTATTTATGTTTAGCATATAGACTACTGTGTCTTTGGTATCTTTATATCTCATTTCTCTCAGAAACTTATGATCTAGGGATGGGGAACCTGGGGCCTTGCAGCCACATGTGCCCTTCTGGATCCTTGAGTGTCGCCTTTTCACTGAATCTAAATATTACAGAACAGATCCTTTTAATAAAAGGATTTTAATAAAGGGATTTGTTCTGTGAAGTTTGGATTTGGTTGAGGGGCTGCACTTGGGGATCTCGAGGGTCACATGTGGCCTTGAGGCTGCAGGTTCATAAACGACAAACTATGGTACACAGGCCAAGCCTCTGAGGCTGCCTGTTTTTGCAAATAAAGTTTTAATTGGAAAACAGCAATGCCCATTTGTTGTCATATTGTTAGTGCCTGCTTTCACACCACTACATCAGCCCTGAGATTTACAGCAGAGGCCATATAGCCCACAAAGCCTAAAGTATTTAGCATCTAGCCTTTTATAGAGAAAGTTTTCTGACCCTGCTATAGATATTATATAAAGAAAGGAAATACTACAGGGGGCTTTCCCAACTTACTTGCCTATTGAACTTCCTCCATAATTGATTTAATGAATATATACTTTTTTTAATCTAAAGGGTATATTATGCCATCATACTGCAGCTACTTGTGTGGAACTTGTCAATGATATTAAAAATAAAAATGTCATTCACCCAGTAGAAAAGTGTTCATTAAACAAAAATGATGAATATGTTCTGAATCTCCCTCCTATGCAAGGGATTGTTATTTGACTTACATTCTCCAAACATCTCATTTTTAATTGTGCCCCATGTCTTCTTTTTTTTTATTTCAGCATATTATGGGGGTACAGATTTTAAGTTTTCAATACATAACGAGTGACATGTGCACCATCTGAGGGATGGTCATGCTGGAAGCCCCATGTCTTCTTGATTCTCACATCCTCTGCTGTTCACAGGCCAGCCCAGTTTTTTCTCAGAACCTGCAGTCACCAATGAGCTGTGTGAATGATATTTGCTTTCTGATAGCTTTCTTATCTTAGTAACATTTTGAAAATATGATATGCTAGTAAGTCTACTTTTCTCCCGATCATTAGGCCCTGACTAGCAACTTGATTGTTACTGGTCACTTGAGCCATGAAGGCACAAATAAAATCAAAGCCTTTTCCTTCTTTGCCACCCAATTAGTCACCCACATCTTGTGCACTGCCCCCCTGTATCTTTTGTATATTTTCCTGCTGTGAATTCATCATTTAAATAAAGAGAGAGGGGGCTAGAGAGAAACAGAAGGAATCTTAAAAACCTTTTGTATTAAATATTATCAATTACTATTTCTTATCAGCTATTATCAACTATTTATCCTTCAGCATCATCTTCAGGTGTCTTTTAATCTTGTAAAACAGAGCACTTTTTTCTCCCACATTATAACTTATCCCTAGGTACTCCTTTATTCTTGCATGACCCCTTCCTTTGTGCATCAGTTTGGCTCTTATTTTACATACTTCTCTCACTTCCTTTTTAATTTCTATTCTTTTTACTCCAATTCTTATAATTTCTTAACCACTATTTTTTAGAAAATCTTTTCTCCTCATCATTAAATGTTTTTACAGATAGAAGTATTCATTTTGTTCTTTAAGGCATTTCAATTTTCTTATTCCCTTGAGTACATTTTTATGCCATTTTTAACTTGCTGCTTTACCATCTGAAATCTTGAAAGGAGAATAGTTCATTCTTCCTCTTGAATATCTATTTTTATTAAATTTTCTCCTGTTCAATAAGAATTTATTCACTGTTCATGCTTTTGAAAAATTTACTAATTTTTGAGAAATTAATGTAACTGTTACAAAGAAATTTGCTTGCATTTTGCATTCTACTCTATTTTCACCTGCACATGAATCTAATTATTCTGAAGACCATTCCCATCTACTGTTTTTGTGATAAATCAGATAGCAAATATCTAAATATGAAATCTCAAATCCTAGATTCTTACCAAATGATTCTAAGTATGTTGTATTGTAACCATGAATAACTTCCAGTTACTTCCAGCCTTTTCATCTTTTTCTGGAACAACCTTGGAAATGCCTACCAAGACATAAAATCTTCTTCATCAGTGAAGGACAGATATAAAATTCTTCAACCTTTTGTATTTCTTGGAATGTAGGGAAGCTACATATATAAATATAATAGTTCCTAATCCCTAATTCGTTTCCATGATTAGATATTTTCCAATGCATATATTATTAAATATCTTCACAAGTAAAAATCCATATCGATATAATTTTTGTCCCATTGGTCCATATCATTAGCCATAATTGGCTATTTGATTTTAGTAAAATTTAGTAAAATTTAAAATTCAGTTCTTCAGTCTCACTAGTCACATTTAGAGTACTCAGTAGCCACATGTGGCTGGCAGCTACCACATTGGAAGTGCAGATATAGATCATTTTCCTTATTGCAGGAAGTTTTATTGGACACTCTAAATATTAAAGAACATAGTTCTTTCATTTGTAATACATTTATCCCATGCATATTAAGCTCTGTTCTTTTTTCAAAGATTTTGTAAATTTGATTTCTCTCTTATCAGAGTTCGTGGGCAGCACTGCTAAACTTTAGTGGTTATTTGCTCTTTGTATTATGTGCTCTTATTTCTGGTTTTGTTTTTCCCATTTTTTGTCATTTTATTTAGCTGAATTCCATTTTCTTAAATTCTCCTTTCTATCTATTCCCTAGATCAAATTTTAATGAGTGTCAAAATTACTCGGAGAGTTTGTTGAAATGCACATTGAAGCGTCCACCCCCAGAATTTCTGATTCAGAAAGTCTAGTATGAGGCCAGGCAATTTGCACTTCTATTAAATTCCTAGAATTTGCTAATGCTGCTGGTTTGGGGGCATCCACTTTGAGAACCACTGCCTATGGAAAGCTTCTACTTCCCTTTGCCTACTTTCCTGTGCACAGAGCTATTCTTCATATACTACATTCAATATTTTTTCTATATAACTTATTTATTTCTTCCTCTGTTTATTCTTTAAATCATCATGTATTTTCCCCATTAACTGGAAGTCCATCCCCATTTACTGTACTTAAGTCTCTGTATACCCTCTCTGTGCTCCCTTTTATCTTGCTTCCCCAGGAGACTTTTAAGATTTCATTTTTACAGATGTTTCTTGTTCTTTGTCCTCTGCGCTTGCATGATGGCTCTTGAAGGTGGCCCAACTGTGCCTTACATTTTTTTCACTGTAATGTGTCTTTGGGCAATAACATTTTATTTTTACTAGTGGTTTACTTTTTTGGAGCCACTGTGTCCCTGTACTCAAGACCATGTTTCTTTTTTTTTTTTTAATTTCAGCATATTATTGGGGTACAAATGTTAAAGTTATGTATATTGCCCATGCCCCCACTCCCTCCTTGAGTCAGAGCTTCAAGTGTGACCATCCCCCAGACACTGCACATCTCACTCATTATGTATGTATATACCCATCCCCTCCTCCCCCCTCCCACCTGCCCAACACCCGATAAATATTATTCCTATATGTCCACTTAGGTGTTCATCTGTTAATACCAATTTGCTGGTGAGTACATGTAGTGCTTGTTTTTCCATTCTTGAGATACTTCACTTAGTAGAATGGGTTCCAGCTCTATCCAGGAAAATACAAGAGGTGCTATATCACCATTGTTTCTTAAAGCTAAATAGTACTCCATGGTATATATATATATATATATATAAATATGTATATATATATATATATATAAATGTGATATATATATCACATTTTATTAATCCACTCATGGATTGATGGGCACTTGGGTTGTTTCCACAACTTTGTAATGTGAACTGTGCTGCTATAAACATTCGAGTGCAGGTATCTTTTTTGTAGAGTGTCATTTGATCTTTTGGGTAGATGCCCAGTAGTGGAATTGCTGGATCAAATGGTAGATCTACTTGTATTGATTTAAGGTATCTCCATACTGCTTTCCACAGAGGTTGAACTAGTTTGCAATCCCACCAGCAGTGTAGGAGTGTTCCTATCTCTCCGCATCCACGCCAGCATTTATTATTTGGGGACTTTTTGATAAAGACCATCCTTACTGGAGATAAGTGATATCTCATTGCAGTTTTGATTTGCATTTCCCTGGTGATTAGAGATGTTGAGCATTTTTTCATATGTTTGTTTCTGTTCATGTCCTTTGCCCACTTTTTGGTAGGGTTGTTTTATTAGAATTCTAAAGGAAAATGTTGGAAATACTCTTCTAGACATTGGCCTAGGCAAAGAATTTATGAAGAAGACCCCAAAGGAAATCACAGCAGCAACAAAAATAAATAAATGGGACCTGATCAAATTAAAAAAGCTTCTACACAGCCAAAGAAACTGTCAAGAGAGCAAACAGACAACCCACAAAATGGGAGAGAATTTTCACAAGCTACACATCTGATAAAGGGCTCATTACTAGAATCTATTTAGAACTCAGGAAAATCAGCAAAACCATGTTTCTTAACTGTGTTCTACAGTTAAGTGACCTAGCAAGTGACAGTTATATAATATCTTTAGCTGTCCTCTATATAGAAGCAATAATATTTCTCTGTAGTTTAATGAAAATCTCTTAGCAGGTGATCAGCACCCTCCCTGCTTTGTCACCTTTCTCATTAACAATTGCTTTCTGCAGCCCGTCTCTCCCCTCTCCAACTTTCACTGAACAGCTCATATTTAGTCATCTTTTAAAAACAATGCCACAGTATCTCCATTTTCTTTCTAAAGTCTTGACCCTTTTCTTCTTGTATAGTCTTTTAAAAACTTTTTGTTTTTCTATTGAATTGGAACTTACATCAACCTTTTTACTTCCCAACATTTGAATTACTGTGTATGTGTACCCTGGATTCATTCCAGTTGAATTAATAAGCAGATCTCAATTTTCTTTCTTTCTAGACTGTAACTCTCATGCCCTGTATAGTAACTCTTCAGGAACAGCCTAGTATTGTTAAAGAAGGGCTTCTAGAGTTAAAACAACTGTCTTCACATCCTGCCTCTGTTTCTCATTTTTCTCACCCACACTGTGGGCTGTTAGCATCTATCTTATAGAATCATTGAGAAGAATAAATGAAAGAAGGTATTTTCAGAATGTCTGGATCATGGCAAATATTGAATCTTATTGTATTAATCATATTTTCACGTGGGAGAAGCTATCTTTCTCTCTCCTTCTCTTCCTTTACCTTGCAGAAAGTGCACATTAGCAGACAAATTCACAATAAAGATTTTCCAAATCTTTATTTTACTACTTTATTATCTTTTGCCTTTTATTCATCTGTTCCAACTTGAAAGCCTTTACCTTCTTTTCTCATTTGCCATTCACTGCTGATACAAGACAAAACGAAAAGAAAATAAGAACACAAATATAACAACAGTCATCCCAACCGTCATCCCAGCACTTTCTAACTTTTGCCAAGTCAAATGTTCTTAAAGTTTTGTTTTGTTAATGACAAAAACAGTCCACACCAGTCAGGCCCTCTACTATTGTTATCTTTGTTATCACTAAGACAAATAAGTATGGCAGGAATTGCTGTGCCTCTTTTACAGATTTGAGAGGTCAGCCCCATGTGATGGAAATGACTTAGCAATGATGACACAGCCATATGGTGAAAACAGGGGTGCTGTTCAGGGCTGTGTGCTACAAGAAGGCACCATAGCTAATGAGATGCCTCCACCTTGAGGACATCACTGGTCTGTCTTTATATTTAGAGCAATTTCTAGCACAGCATCTTGAGGAGAGGCTCCTATTTTCCATTTGCCCAAAGGCAGCATGTGGGCTCTCACTGGCTAACAAAACTCAACACACACAATCTACTTCATAATTTATTTATTCTTTAGTCACCATTCTGTACAATATAGATTACTTTTTTCTCTTTTCTAAATCCCTTTTACCTTCATATCCTTTTATCACTTTTTCCCCCTTCAACAACCCATTTATTTTTCTTTTTACAATATAGAAAAAATAAACTTTATAATTCAGTTGAGAAGACAAGAAGAAAGCATGTAAAGCTGTTGAAAAGCCAGGTGACCATTATTACATGTGATTATATTGTGGACTATATGGGATGGCTAATATATTATAAATGGGAAGATATAATTTAGGGAGCTTTATTTGTTAATGTGAGATAGATTGTTTTGTTAATGACAAAAACAGTCCACACCAGTCAGGCCCTCTACTATTGTTATCTTTGTTATCACTAAGACAAATAAGTATGGCAGGAATTGCTGTGCCTCTTTTACAGATTTGAGAGGTCAGCCCCATGTGATGGGCTGTTGTTGTGAAGTTGATAGCCACTCAGGCTATTGAAGGTGTTTTAGCAGGGGGCCATGAGATCCTGAGTCGTCATACCACAAGATCATAATGGAAATAATTGGTTTTATGTAAGAGGCCTACTGAGGAAGCTAATTGCAGAAGTTTGTAGTTGGATCAGATCCTAACAGTCTAGTTGTAGGAGTAATACCTGGGTTTGAATCCTGAGTCTGCTGCTTACTAATAACTTACCTTATATCTCTAAACTGCAGTTTCCCCATCTATTATATGAGTCTAACAATAGCATTGACCCTTAGGTGTCAGAATAGATGAAAAAATGTATATAAACAGCTTAGCATAGCACCTAGCGCATTGAGACATTTAGTAAGTAGTAACTATTATGATTAGCATCTGTCACCATAATGAATTTTAGATGAATTAAAAATTTAAATCTAAAGAGTTAAGATATAACAAAATCTAGAAGAAAATATATGGCTTCCAATTGCAGATTTATAAATGGAAGAGAATATTATAAATGATGAAAGACATAATGAAAGAGCATAGCAATAAAACCTTATGAACATAAAACAGAAAATAATGTCTAATGAAATATAATTGCAATGAAAAGTAACATATATTTAATATCATTAATATATAATGAAATTTTACAAATAAGTAGGAAAACTTAAATCAGGATAAGAATAAGGTCATGAATGGAAAAATTTTATGACACACATGCAAGCACAAAGAAAAAGGCAAAAGAAATGCATGAGGCCAAATAACATTCATAAGCAGATTAGTATAAATAAGAAGAGATAAATAGCATTATCTGTAATATTGCCCCTCATTGATAATCACTGTTTAAATCTGATACTCTCTTCCAGACATATCCACATACATGTACACATATGCATGTATGCACGCGCACACACATTTTGTATCCTATCTACATTTTGCTTCATGTTTTCCATTATTCCATGGTATTTTTTCATGTCTTAGAAAAGTCTTTAAAGTGTTTTTTGATTTCTATAGAGCATTAGTATATCAATCAGGTCCCTAGCTGAAAGTTCTTGAAACTCAACTTGATTTCATATATATATGAAATATATATATGCCACATGTTTCAAGTAACCAAAGCAGAGGAAAGCCATGATGGAATTCTAGAAATGAGGGACTTTAACACCATCAATACTCACTCTTTTTTGGCTTAGCTTTTTATGCCAGGTTTACATTTTTAGGCAGGTTTTCCCTAGTGTGTCAGGGAACATGAACACAAATAACTCCAGGCTAGCATCTTCATGTCTCCAAGTTCAGGAAAGAAAACACCTTCTAACTCTAATTAGAGGAACTCCAGGGAAAACCTATGTAGGATATTTGGGTCACTTGCTTATTCCTGAACTAGTTATGTGGCCAGGGATATAGGATAACTAGCCTAAACTTTGTCAGTCCAGGGATGCGCTATGAGAGTCTGTTATGAGAAGAAGAGGATGGAAAGGTATCAGGCAGACAAAAGCAATGATTGTCACAATATGACTGCCCCATAATTCATTTAGTCTTTTCTGCATTGATGGACATTAAGGTTTTTCTAACATTCAACCTTAAAATTAATATTATGATAATTATCCTTGTGCATGCAGCTTTATCGAAATTTGTCTTGGTTTTCTTTTATAGCACAATTTACTAGAATTGGAATTATTTTGTTTAATCACATGCACATATTTAAGGCTTTTAATACATAGAATGGAACTATATCTTTCATATACTTAACTTAAAATTCAGCCATGTCTAATCAGAAATAATTAGAGAATAGAGAAGTCAAGAAAACAATAGTGGAGAAAGAGAATGAGAGAGGACAAGAGTAAGAAGAATAAAATCTAGGTCTAGTTCAATAGCTTGGCTGTACTTACTGCAAAGTCAATGACCTTATGCTCAGAAAGGAGCAAAATGAGCTAGGATTATCTACTCCTGTTTTATCTCAGTTGTTCTCAGTGTTGGCATGTTTCTCATACTGTAGGATTGTGCCTAGCTGAGTTTCATTATAATGTTTAGAGTTAGATTTTCTTTTTTTGGTATAATATGGATTCTAAACACATGTGAAGCACTTCATCTATTATTTCACCAAAATAAATAGCAGTCTGTTAAACATTAGATAAAAATTTGATTGGTTTATATTTAACCAAATCAGTATACTATATTTTGTGTGTGTGTGATTTAAGTAATTTCTCAAGCACAATTTTTAGTATGCTCTATTTTCACCTCTCACAGCAATTCTAAAGGCCACCTCTCCCAAGTAAGAGATAACTCTGCTGTATTGCTAATCTTTTACTATCAAGTAATTTATACCAATTTATACTCCCAAAATAGGGTATGCAAAGACACATTTCATCACATCTTTGCCTATTCTGGGTTAAAACTCTCTAAAGTTAATGGGCAAAATATGTAGTTAATGGAAAGAAAAGGAGCTAGTTAACATAATTAACAAATACAAGGGTGGTCAGCCACATTTCCTTTTTACGAAATTGGCAGTGAAACTGTGAGTAAATCACAACTCTACTTCTATAAATAAACGGAAAAGAAAATTGCTAATCTCTTCTCACCTGGAAGCCTTGACTCAAGATAATGGCAAAGTTGATTCATTTTTTATAGGGCTCAGATCCTCAAAATACACCAGCATCTCATGCTGTAATGCTAGAATGATTTTAAAAATCTAGAAAAAATATGTTCCTCTAATGTATTGTATTAATGTGCCCAACCTTATCTCATGTCCATCAAGGTACTTCTAGTGTGCTGGAAATTTTAGCATAATTTAATTTCCAAAGTCAAATTTGATTATACTCTAGTTTTTCCCTAAAAATTTAATAAACTTTAGAAAGGTAATTATTTGACAGTGCAAATTGCTGATTTCAATCATGTGCATTTTAATTACATTACAAAAATTCTCTTATAAGTTGGTACACTCTAAAGTAGCATTCTATAGCCACCCTCACCATTTGGAAAGGTTAGTTTACTTTCCTGTAAAATTCTGTGTAGAGTCTAGAGTATGATTTTCACATTTAGAGTATAACACTGGGGCATCCTTTCATTTGTATATGCCTCTAAATGGGCAGTTATTTGGGAAGATAAGGTGATGTTGTTTCAATAGAATATTTAATGAACTAAAGTACATAATGAATAATTCATTGTATTTGATACTTTAAAATACTAAAAGTAGTAAAGACAAGGACTGATTTGCAGTTGAAGTAGGATATGTTAATTTTCAGTTTACTCTTTTAAATATCACATATTATAACAAAGTAGATAGTTCAATAAAGCTTAAATAAGTGAAATGGAACAAATAAATCAAAGTTTTTCTAAGACAAGACAAAGAAGAAAACATTTCCTCTTCTAACCCAGTCTATCTCTATATCTCCCATCCCCAGCTCAAAACACACCTACCTTGTCAACAATCATCTGAATAAGGGAAGTACATTATCTCAGGGTTTGATATTGGGTCAAGACTCCCTGCCAAATATAGAGCTACACGGTTGTTAGATTGATCATATGTTAAGAGATAACACCCAGGTAAGAAAAAAAAAAAAAAAAAAAAAACCTTTACTGGAGGAAAATGGATCAGTTTTTCAGATAAAAGGAAGGAACATGGAATTTTCTTGCTGAGCTGATCAGGGGAAATTGCTTGGTGACTTCACTTTAGGAAGATTTATTATGACTTACTAGAAAATAATAAATACTACTAAGAGCTACCACACACACTGAGTGTTGAACAGGTGCTAGAATATATTCTATACACTTGGGTTTACTCATTTAAACTTCACAATAATCCTTTGAGGTAGGTTCTGTTGTTATCCCCATTTTACAGATGAGGATATTGAGACTCAGTGGAGTTAAATAGATCATACCAATTGCTAGTATTTTCTAACCCAGTTAGGCTGGATCCCTAGTCCAGTAACCACTGAATATCATATTACTTCAAGTAAGAAGACAACTCAAGAGTTTTAAAGGTGAACTTTTAATTTGATTCTTAAGCAGGGGGCAGTTTTTTGAGAAAGGAATATGTATTGCTAGAGCTGGGAAGACTTTTGTTGAAATTTGAAGTTTATGACTCAGGGAAATAAAAACTTCTTTCTGGGGGAGAGGGCGAGGACATGATGAAGGTCAGGGCAATAGATTGCTTTGTGTTGTTTTGAGAAACCACTGTGTCCTTTGAGCTATTCTATAGACTGAAGATTAAGGATTACAATCTGAAACAAATTAGGTTTTTGATAGATTTGTGGTTTGATAGACATAGAGAAATATACTCTTATAAAGATCTAACCTGTTGAGGCACAAAACTGTCAACTTCTCAATCATAATATCTATTCTGTGAAAGACTTTTCAGTATCATGTCCTAAATAATTTTATCTTAAGTCAAGCTGAAAATCAGAAATGTCACCTTCTTACTCCTTAAATTAGTATCATAGAAGTAGTTGAGTTTAAAAATAAAAGATTTATCTAATAACTCTCAAGGTTGCCACATGCTCCTTAGTTATAGAATGCAGGCACTTCTGGAGTTTCCCAATATACCTAGTAATTTACTTATTTAATATTGCATAAATACACCTTTCCCTTAAAGATTATACCATTTCCAAAAGTCACTTAAATTTTCAGACATTCAAATACATGGCAAAGCCCACACTATTTGACTTATTTGTGTAGCTGTTGGACATGCTATTTTCATGATTTGTACTGTTTCTGAAAATTGTTTATCTAGAACACAAATTATAATTCACAAATAGAAAGTCATTTTTAACATGGCTGTGTTCCAGAATAACTTTACTTATGAACACTGAAATTTGAATTTCATATAATTTTCATTTGTCACAAAATATTCTTTTTCCCTCAATTATTAAAAGTGTAAGAACCATTCTTAGCTGTGGGCCTTACAAAAAAGGAGTGGCCCAGGTTTGGCCCATGGCTATCATTTGCTGACCCCTGTTCTAAGTCATAGTTTCTAATGTTTTTAAAATTATAAAAATTATAATTATATAAATTATCTCAGGTTGATCAAATATTGATGATTTAATGACCTCTATGAAAAATTTAAATAACTTGATGCAATTCTTTAAGTTACAGAAGAAAATTATATGATGAGTGAAATAAGGAAAGAAATGGGAAAAATAGCTAATAATGACAGTACTTAATTGGTATGCTTTCTGGTATTTATATTTGTTCTTTGAATAATATGTACATTCCTATGATGAAGATGAGAATGTTATTTGACCATTTGAAAATTAATATTCTTACACTGACTTAAAAAAGCAAAATACTGGTAAGTTTACATTATCTTTGTCTTTGTATTAAAAATTACCATGGAACGGTAGTCAGTGCTTTTGGAAAGTCAGGATTCTATAAAATATAATTTGAAAAACACAGGAACATATTTTTAACTTCTCTTCTTTCAATCTTCCTCCTGGGTATAAATGAGGACAATTGGAATGCAGTGTTTAAATTTGTTAAGGATACTAGCAATTGCTAGAAAATAGAAATCAAATCAACTGGAAATTAGTCCTATAATCAGTAAGACTTCCTTTACGATCATTTTATCTTAGGTCAAATAGGTTCAAGTGACACATTCTTGACTTTAGTATAACAGTGTCATTGACATTGGCTTTCTAATCAGTGCTATAGTCTTTTCTCTATCTTTCTCATAAAAATTCATCATCAGCAATGGGCCAATTTGACTCTTTTGAAGTGACTCCTGAGGTGGCTGATATGAAAAAATACATGAATAATTAAATAATTGTATGAACTTTTCAGTGTCTTCTCAGGTGAATTACCAGAGGAGAGAGTATAGAATGATAACTTCTTTCTTGGCGAATTTTTTCCCTAAGAGATCTAAGATTTTATACATACACACACACACGTAAAATATATGCAAAAATATGTGCGTATATATATTTTTTAAAATGCATTTATTCCTCCTCTGGATCTTACCTGAACATGTGTGGGTGTATGTGTGTGTGTATGCATGCATGTGTGTCCATACTTATTCAAATGCTAAGCATGGATTTTATGCAATGGCCTATGAAATTCTTTGCAAATCAGAAGTTATCTAAAATACAATGCAGAAAAGTTAATAATTGGTCACTGATCATCAGCAGATTCTTGCTATTCTGGAAGTCTGGGAATTTTGATTCAGAGTAACCTTCAATTAACTGAAGAGTATTGCTCAGTGCTAGTATCATGCAAATATGCATACCCAGAATGTGTCCATTACATTGAAAATCTTAACGTTGTTGAATAATTCCCTTGCTGCATTTTTACTTGCCATATTTGTAAAGACATAGTGGACTCTAATTTCTTAAGTATAGTAAGTAGTCTATGAATATTAAACGTGTGATGTGGTTTTCTCTGGTTCCATACAAAGCGAAGAATTATTTTTTCTAGATCTGTTAAGAATGCTGGTGGTATTTTGATGGGGATTGCATTGATTCTGTAGATCACCTTAGGTAATATTGGCATTTTAACAATATATGTAACCTTAACAATATCTGTACCCCCATAATATGAAGTAATAAAAAGTTATTTAAGAAAAACATGTGATGTGGATTTTTGTTTATCACGTCTAATTTTATGTTTGAGAAAATATAACTCACTTTTGTTGGAGTTCTAACTACAGGTCTAGTTCTACAAACTTCTGATTTCCATCATCTTGACTACATTGATTATATGCACTTTGATCTTTACTTCGTATTATATAAAAGCCAATATTTTGAGCCAATTCTATAAACACATCTGCTACTTGGATAGTAGTCCTTTTAGAACTGGCTCTCTTTCCAAGCACAGTTATGACACTGAGAATTGGTACTGTGTACTCCTGTCAGCACTTCCCAGTCTTAAACCTTATGAAGAATTCAAAGAACTATGTGAAGGAAATGCTTTTTTAATTCAACATTAGTGTATAGATTAAAATTGTGTTTGTGAGAAATTGTATGAAAAATTGGTCTTTGTTATGTTTAAATATGTATTTATGTATATCCTTCAATTCTGGAGTGTCAATATCAATTTTATTCTGACTGGATATTGCATGACTGCAGCCTGTATGACAAATCATCAATTCATTGAAATTTGTGATCAATGTAGCATTGATTTTAAGATACAATTTATAATAACCCATTGAGTTGGCTCTCTGTTATATATAGGGTACTGGAAGTATAAGAACTATTTTTTGAATGTAAAGTTTGTATATTCATGTGTTGCTTGGATACCTAAAGCTGAGAAGTCAGCCCTAAGAAAAATTAAAACACAAACAAAATATTAAGAAAGAAAGAAATTATCAAGAGTGTCATAGCTAGTAAAAATAAAAAAGCAGCAGTGTTAAATGAGGTCTTTGAGTGTGAAGTGAAATACCACAGGGATCCATTGCTTTATACCTGATGTGAAAAGAAATGAAGATATAAGAATATGAGTTACAGCCTGTACCTATATTACATAGATACATTTAGGGGGAAAAGTCTAAAGGAGGTTTGCTTTAGCATAAATGTTCTAGTTATCTACTGCTGTTAACATTCTACTGATCAGGTAAACTAAAAGGGCAGCCCAGATTCAAGAGAAATAGAATAGACTCTGACCTTCAATGGAGAAATGACATGCACATATGCAAGGGATGGAATTGATGAGCCATATTGGAGACAGCTGTCTAAGTAAATATTATTTAGTGATGCTTTCATATATTGGATATCACTATCATGAGAACAAGTAAAGAAACATTGAAATTAGTTTACATGGAAAATTGTACTCTCTTATCCCCATAATTCAAGTAATATATACAGACTTTGACCATTCATTTGATAAAGCACAGTATGATGGAGTATATATTTTTGGGTTTCAAGTTGATGAAGCAGGCAAACCAGTTATCATTCTGGGGACACTTCTCAGTTTGGGGGTCCTTAGTGTAGAGGGGCATTAGGAAGAGAGAATTTCCTACTGCTATGGCATCTGTTTATTGCAATATGAGATTGGGTCTAAAATGATATGACTTTGAGTAATATTACTAAATTATATGATTTTAAATGTTCCAAGAAGAAATTGGAGCAATAATCTTGTCCAATCTTTCATCATATAGATAAAGATAACTAAAGCTTAGAGAGCTTCCGTGACTTTGCTAAGATCTGTTTGCAGGTAATATGGGTAGCATAGGTGCCGGACTTGAATCTAAGTCTCTTAACTGTGAAGTTACTGCTTTTCCTATAATTCAATGCATCAAAACTTCTTTGCAAAAGTCTGTGGTGTAAATTATCAATCTGATAATCCATGTAGAAAGACTGTTTTCACCAAATGACAAATGAGACTTTGTTGTTTCATTATATTTTCAGTATTTTGGGATCTCTACAAGAATGAAAATGTTTAGACAAATTAACAAGAAGTATGGTAGTGACTAATATATTAATAAGTGCACATGGTTAGCTGGGGAGGATCTAGTTTTGATGGGCCCTGAAGATTATAAAAGTTTGGCTCCACTCTGTAAGAAAAACAGATATAAAATTACAACTACAAAATTAAGTACAGGGCTTTAAAAGAGGCATGTGTATAATTTAAGAACGCTCAAGCTCAAACTTCATCAGCCTCTGTTGGTGAATTAATTAGTTTAATTGAAATAATAAAATTTTGGTAGGACTCGTGGAAGAATGTTTTATTTCTTCAAACAAAGTGTTGCTACTGAGCACAACATAGGGTAACCTTTTCTCTGGACTTAAAGTGATATCCTTTGCATATTTATAATGGTTTTTAAATGCAATCTTGCTTATATGTATAAACATATACAAATAAAGCCAGGCTATACTTTCTAGCTCTAAGTAGTATGAAACTGCCTTGTATAGTGATTTAGACATGCAGCTCTTCTTTTTAAAAACCTCCAGCCACCAACATTTAGGTAGAAATCAGTACAATTGACCCTTGAAAGCTAAAGAATTGTGAATGATGCGTTTGATTGGTATGTCAAAACAATCCTGTATATCTGTGTATTTTTATAAATCATTAAATTATAAATTACCTGACCTCAGTTTCTCCATTTACAGTATGAGGATAAATGAGAATATTTAACACATCTGTTGAAAATGGGTTGATATAAGTGGAGGCTGATTGAAGTATTCAGAGAAATGATGCCTATACAAAATATTGCTTTCCAGTCAGCATCCAGTGTTAGTATTCCACCCATGGAATGTATGTTAGGCATAGAAGAGGAAATAAAGGTAGTATTTTACATTACAGAGTGTTTTGAGATAGGCAAGACTGTTATTATGTTTCCCATTCTTGTGAAGAAAATCAGTTGCAGGATATGAACTTATTTCCCTGAAGTAACATAGCTGGGATTCAAGCCCAGGACTTAGGACACAAAGGGCAGCAGACTTTTTATTATGCCACTCTGTACCTTCCGAGAAACCAATGGAAGTTTATACCATCCCTACTGTCCTTTCCCACCTGGAAATGATTGCATTCCCAAGGTCTTGTAATTTAGCTTTTTGTTATGGCTGCTTTTCTCTGAGTTATTTAATTAGAATCTGCAGCTTTTGGCAGGAAAATAGTCAACCAAGCATATTTCTAATAAGCAATGTCTTTAGGGGAGAGAGTCTAAGTGAGCAAATAGAAGAGAACAAATGCATGATAGTAGCTGCTGGAATATATTAGTTGCAGACAAATTTCAGTGGGAGTGTCAGTCACCATGAATTATATTTTTAAGTGAAGTGGCCGGAAAAACAAGAATGGGATGGAGCAAAGCACGTATATCATAGTGCAGAAGATTTGGAATTCTCCCAGACCTGTCATCCTTTAATGGAGGACCTCTTAGGAGCAAAGCCAGGACCTGTGTTGATAGAATGATCTTGAGAAATGTTTTCCAAGGACACCTTTAAATATTCCTACTCAGACTTGATGTTTTGGAAGGCTTTTCTGTTAGATAAATAAGATTTTAAAACCAATAATTAATATATATCCCATATAAAAATAATCAAGTATAGGCTGATGGATAATACCATTAAGCATTCTAAAGAGTTGAAAATTAGTAGAGAAGACTTAGTTTAGCTTTTAGAAAGAAATGTTACAAAAGATAAATGTTAAATACTAGGAGGAAAAACCAACGGTTTCATTGGTACTGACAACTATGGATTAAGAAGGCTTTCTACCTTTTTGTTTCAAAACACTTCATTATTAGTAGTTGGTAAACAGAGGGATGATGGAATCTATTGAGAAATGCCCTCAACAGGGAAAGTGAGTTCTTGTTATTTGGGATGATAACATCAATGTGATTCTTTATCATGTTGTACCCTAGAACATTTCAGGTACAGTAAATAGTTGATGACATGGTTCTCCGCATGATGTTGATGAGAAACTATTTTTTGATCTATTTTCCTTGAAACCAATGGGTTTCTCAAAATTAGGTTTTCTGCTGGCATGATTGCAATAATGTCTACTGGAGTTTAAAATTGTGCCTATTTTTTCAAGAACAAGTTGTAAATCCTGTTAAATTGCAGTGTCAAGCCCTTAGCTTGCATTGAAGTCAACAGCAGACTAACTTTCAGCCAGGGAATGTGAAAGTATTTAGATCTCATTGTGCTAGAAAACATTTTTCTTAAGTGTAAGTGTAAACATTGGATATATTACCCAGGGAGTTAAAATACATGCAGTTAAAGGGAACTGGATCTTTTCAATCTGTCAAATTATGCGTGTCTGCTTCTTAATCATTATCATGAAACTGTTCTATGGGAGTACTTGAACCAAATTAGCTTTCAATTGGCATGACATTATATTGGCAGGTCTAAACTATTAGAAAATATATGGTTCTGGCATGTACATTATATACATGAACAATTTATTGGTACAGTTCTATGGTCTAGCACTATGACAGCCTATTAAACCCTAAAACTCTTGCCTCTCTATTTTTCTGTTATATTCACTTGGAAAATAACTCTAACCCAAATTAAATTCAACTATCCACCTGCTCGCTGCCTTCACCTAAGTGGTTGAGCATTACTGAAGTAAATCTCACTACCCTTCTGACTTAATCTTTATAATCCCATATATCCAATGGATGTGCAATGGTGTCACACAATCCTATTAATACTTCTCTAGGACATTCACTTTATCATACTCTGAGATATTATTTTGCCCATTCTCCTCCATTGTTAAACTTCTAACTCTCTTTCCACACCATTCACACTCAGCTGTGAAATTCTCAACTTAACCTTCCCTTCCAGTTATTTTTTAAAAATGATGTACTGGGGGCTGTGTGTGGTGGCTCACAACTGTAATCCTAGCACTCTGGGAGGCCAAGGTGGGAGGATTGCTTGAGGCTAGGAGTTTGAGACCAGCCTGAGCAAAAGAAAGACACCCATCTCTACCAAAAATAGAAAAAATTTTGGTAGAGTGGTGGCGCACATCTGTAGTCCCAGCTACTCAGGAGGCTGAGGCAGGAGAATAACTTTAGCTCAGGAGGAGTTTGAGGTTGCAGTGAGCTCTGATGATGCCACTGCAGTCTAGCATAGGTGACAGAGTGAGACCCTATCTCAAAAAAAAAAAAAGATGTATTAGAATAGAGCAAGCTTACATTTCTGTCACTAAATTTACCACTCTTTACCTTTATTCAGAATAGATGAACTCTGCTTTCCACTATGTATAGCCAACTCCAACAGTTATGTTTTTTAGCCCTTTCTCAAAGATTGCTCCTTTCAGCTGCCTTACCTTGTATACATCACCAATTTTTCTCTCAATATGGGACCATTCCCGTGAGTGTACAAATATAGTTTTTTTTTTTTTTTTATGCATGTTACTAAGAATGTCCCCTCACCCTGTGGCCTTATTGACTTCACAAAAACATCCACCTATGAGTTATCTGTATTTTGTATCTTTGCTATCTCACCTTCCATTGCCCCCTTAGCCAAAACCAATGAGGTTTTCATTCCCTACAAAATGGTTTCATTAAAGTTGCTAATGAACACTATGCTACCAAATCCAGTGGTTGGTTCCCAGTTCTCATGTTTCCTGACCCTTTGTTTAATTTGACCCAGTTGATCACAAGTTTTGTTTCAAAACTATTTGTCCTACCACATTATACCTACCTCATTACTTCCTCATTTACTTTACTGATTCCTTTTTTTCTGTTTGTTCTCATTATGTTGTAGTTCAAGGCCTCAATCCTGAGCACTCTTCTCTATCTCCCTTCCGTAGGTGACCACATATAGTTCTTTGGCTTTAAATAATATCTATCTGTTGATGACTCCTAAATATATGCCTGCAGGTCAAATTTATGCTATATCCTTCCCATCTGTATCAGTTATCTATTACTATAATAAAACATTATTCAAACCTTAGTGCCTTAAAATAACAATATTGATTATCTCATACTTTCTGTTGGTCAGGAATCTAGGCATGGATTAGCTTAGTCCTTTGACTCAAGATCTCTCTCAAGGCTGCAATGAAAATATTGGTTGGGGCAGCAGTCATCTTAAGGTTTGATTGGGGCAGGATCTGATTCCAAGTTCACTCAGTGGTGCTTGGCAGGATTCAGTTCCTTGGAAGTTAAGCCACTCTCATTTTCTTGCCATATTGGCTTTTCCACAAGGCTGCTCTCAGTATGACTTCATCAAAGTGAGTAGGTGAGAAAGGGCAGCTCTCAATATGGCTCCATAAAAGTGAGTATGCAAGAAAGTGTCAATAACATGGAAGTTAGTGTTTTTGAACTTAATCTCAGAAGTAACATCCTATCACTACTGCTTTATTAGCAGGTCACAAGGTCCATCTCACACTCAAAGGTATGAGATTACACAAAGTCATAAATAACAGGAGGCAGAGATCATATATGACATGATAAAGACATCTCAAAGTACCTAAAAGAGAAAAATTTCTAACAACTTCCCAAACTCTCTATTCCCCCTGCCTCCCCCAACTCAGTTAATGGTAGCACAGTACACCTCTGTTCTCTAGCCAAACCTAGGAATGATCTTTGATTTCTCTTTTATTCACTACTCACACCCAATATGTCTATTGTTATTTCAAAATTATACACTGTCTGATAACTTTTCATCATTACTTTTGTTAAAACTGCAGTTTAAGCCAATATCAATTGTTGTTTGAACCACTGCATTAGCCTACAACCTTACTAGTATGCTTTTTATCCGCCATTTTCTTCCATTATAGTCCATTCTTCACATGGTAGTCAAGGCAAAGTTTTAAAAAATGTGCATTATCTTATTAGTGCCTGTATAGTGTCCTAGGGCTGGCGTAACAAATCACCACAGTGTGAGGAGCTTAAAACAGAAATGTACTCTCACAGTTCTGGAAGCTAGAAGTCCAAAATCAAGGTGTGAGTAAGGAAGTGCTCTTTGTGAAAGCTCTAGGGATTACCCTTTCTTGCTTCTTCTTGGCTTCTAGTGGTTACCAGCAATTTTTGGCTTTCCTTGGTTTGTAGCTACATCACTCCAATCTCTGCCACCATTGTCTCTTTGCCTTCATCCTGGTGAGTGTTTGTGTGTTTGTGTCTTTCCTTATAAGGACACCAGAAATTGGATTTATGGCACATCCTAATCTGTCATGACAGTATCTTAATTACATCTGCTAATGCTTTCTTTCCAAATAAGGTCACGTAGATAGATATTCAGGGTTAGGACTTCAACATATCTTTTTGGATGACACAGTTCAGCCTACAACAGTCCCCTACTTTAAAAGTACAAATGGCTTTTCACTATAAATAAAATAAAATACAAGCTGCTTACTCAAGTCAACAAACCACTACATGAATTGGCCCCAGTTTTTCATGCTTCTCCTAGTTCTACTCTTCCCCTTATCTTATATACTCAAATCACATTGGTTTTATTTCTATTGTAGAACTACACCAAGGTTATTTCTGGTCTCATGGCCTTTTCATATCCCCTACCCTCTTCCTGGAATTCCCCCTCACCCATATCCACATGTGACTGCCTCCTCCTCATGATTTAAATCCTAAATTATAGACAACTTCTTGGAGAAATTAAAACAGTAACTTTTTATTTTTTTATTTATTGATTTATTTTTTAATGTCTGCTTAATTTTTTTTATTTCAGCATATTATGGGGGTACAAATGTTAAGGTTATGTATATTGCCCATGTCCCCCTCCCCCTCAAGTCAGAGCTTCAAGCGTGACCATCCCCTAAATGTTGCACATCTCACTCATTGTGTTTGTATATACCCATCCCCTCCTCCCCACTCCCACCTGCCCAACATCTGATAAATGTTATTCCTATGTGTCCACTTAGGTGTTCATCCCTTAATACCAATTTGCTGGTGAGTACCTGTGGTGCTTGTTTTTCCATTCTTGAGATACTTCACTTAGTAGAATGGGTTCCAGCTCTATCCAGGAAAATACAAGAGGTGCTATATCACCATTGTTTCTTAAAGCCAAATAGTACTCCATGGTATACATATACCACATTTTATTAATCCACTCATGGATTGACGGGCACTTGGGTTGTTTCCACAACTTTGCAATTGTGAATTGTGCTGCTATAAACATTTGAGTGCAGGTGTCTTTTTCATAAAGTGATTTTTGATCTTTTGAGTACATGCTCAGTAGTGGAATTGCTGGATCAAATGGTAGATCTACTTGTATCACTTTAAGGTATCTCCATATTGCTTTCCATGGAGGTTGAACTAGTTTGCAGTCCCACCAGTAATGTAGGAGTGTTCCTATCTCTCCGCATCCGTGCCAACATTTATTGTTTGGGGACTTTTTGATAAAGGCCATTCTTACTGGAGATAGGTGATATTTCATTGCAGTTTTCATTTGCATTTCCCTGATGATTAGAGATGTTGAGCATTTTTTCATGTGATTGTTGGTCATTATTCTGTCTTCTTTTGAAAAATTTCTGTTCATGTCCTTTGCCCACTTTTTGATAGGGTTGTTTGATTTTTCCTTGCTGATTTTCCTGAGTTCTAAATAAATTCTAGTTATCAGCCCTTTATCAGATGTGTAGTTTGTGAAAATTTTCTCCCATTCTGTGGATTGTCTGTTTGCTCTCTTGACAGTTTCTTTGGCTGTGCAGAAGCTTTTTTATTTGATCAGGTCCCATTTATTTATTTTTGTTGCTGCTGTGATTGTCTTTGGGGTCTTCTTAATAAATTCGTTGCCTAGGCCAATGTCTAGAAGAGTATGTTTTTCTCTAGAATTCTAATAGTTTCACACCTAAGGTTCAAGTCTGTTCCCCAGCGTGAGTTGATTTTTGTGAGAGGTAAAAGGTGTGGATCCTGTTTCAGTCTTCTACATGTGGCCATCCAGTTTTCCCAGCACCATTTATTGAATAAGGATTCTTTCTATAGTCCATCACTCTCTACCCTCACAATATATATCATTAACTGAAATATATTACTTACTCGTTTGCTTGCGTTTTTCTAGGCAAGAATGTAAGCTTGATGAAGACAGGATATAGGTCTGTCTTATGTGTGATGTCTCCAATACTCCAATATCTAGGACAGTGCATGGCATATGTTGGTCAATGAGTTTATATACCCATTACAACTTCAAAGAGCAAGGTAAGATGCAGAACAGCTAAGTAAATTCTGGGAAGTAGAATGCTAATTTTCTTCTGATCTGAACTTGTGGAGGTGGTAAGAATTGATGTGTAGTATTTCTAGATGTGGTGGGAAGAACAGTCAATCTTAGAAGTCAATTCTTAGAAGAACCCCAAGCAGGGAAAACTATATGCTAAGTGCTGGGATATTAAGAAGCAACCAGATCAAACAGGCATAAAGCAATTTATATTCTCTTTGAGGAGATAGTGCAGCTCCTGCGATAAAAGAGTCAGAACCTTAGATAGTGAAAACCTTTGAGCTGAGTGACTATAGTCAATACCTAGTTGAAAACCACATAAATATCACATAGAAAGAATTTCAGTTCATGCACATACTTTGTAAGCATACACTTTCAGGAGAAACAGTAGCATTGTCTGCAGGGAGATCTGGGATATGGTTCACTTATGTCATTATTTGTGTATATATTATTGTGTATATATTGTGTATATATTATTTGTATATATATCACATGTCTCAGAATTGTTTTATTGTGTTAGTCACCATTTAAAATATTGTCAGTCAAAGACATAGAGCCTAATTTTCTAATTTTCTAGCTGCATGACCTTTAAAAATGTAATCTATTAAGGTTATTAAATATGAAATGTCTGATTTCCTTAAGTACTAAGTTTGACAGTTGATATCTCTGAACTGTCACTTTACACTTCTTGTTTTATTTTTATTGTGAAGGTACATTCATCATTCTTTCAAATGCATGATTTGTCTGGTGATTATCTTTCACAGTTTTTAGAGCAATTTTTGTGAAACCATGGATAAGTCAAAAATTCATGTTATTTTCGAATATGAGTTCTGTCATGAAACCAATGCTGTGCAGACAGCTCAAAATATCGATGGAGTGTTTGGGAAGGATGTGGTTAATGAATGCATAGTACTTAGATGGTTTGAGAAGTCCCATTCTGGTGATTCTAATCTTGAAAATGAGCCACATGGGCAACCTGAGATCAAGGTGGATAATGATGAGCTGATAGCTGTAGTGGAAACGTATCCATCTCAACCTAGGCATGAATTAGCAGCAAGGTTTGATGTTACTAGTCCAACAATATTGGACCATTTGAAACAAATCGGCAAGGTCAAGAAGCTGGATAGATGGGTTCTGTATGAATTAAATGAGCATCAGAAGAGAAATCCTATCACAGCTTGCCTTTGTTTGTGGCCACGACATAAAGATAAACCATTTCTACACTGTATTGTTATGTGTGATGATAAACGGATTCTTTTTGGCAATTACAAGCGTTGGGCACAATGGTTGGAGAAAGATGAAGTGCAGAAACAACAGTCCAAAACTGAATATTCATCAAAAAAAGATAATGGTCTCTGGTGGTCCATTGCTGATATCATCCACTACCGCTTCATGAAAACTCAACAATCAATCCTAGCAGATGTCTACTGCAACCAGTTGGATGAAATGATGAGGATGTGTGCGATTAAGCTACCAAGATTGGTCAATAGAGACAGGCTAATCCTCATGCAAGACAAAACTCGACCACATGTCACACAAACAACCCTGATCAAACTACAGAGGCTGGACTTGGAAGCTTCTTCTCATCCATCATATTCAGCAGACCTTGCACCAACTGACTACCACTTCTTCCAGGCTTTGGAGCACTTCTTGCAAGGAAAAATATTAAATTCTCAATAAGCCGTGGAAAACACCTTTCACAATTTCATTGCCACTTGCTCTCTAGGCTTCTTCACTACTGGCATAAATAAGCTGCCGTTAAGATGGCAAAATTGTGATCATAATTTAGGCGCATATTTTGGTTAGTTGTACTGTTTCTTATTTGAGATATAATAAACTGAACTTTTGATTTGAAATTGGACATTTCATATTTAATGGCCTAATATATAGATAATAGCATTTACCTGATTGATACTGTCTAGGGATTAATAAGATAGTACGTGTCAAGTACTTAGATATATGCCAGGCACAAAGTAACTGCTAAACAAAGGTTAACAGTTATTATTAATAAGCATTGAAAACAGAATATGCAAATCAGATATGAACTTGTAGGTGATATCACAATTATCTTCAAGTGGTAATGATAAACAAGAATATTCCTATTAGCTTACTTGCTTCTGAAATGTTGTACTAGCTTCCTATTGCAGCTATAAAAAATTATCACAAACTTAGTTGTTCTAAACAACATAAATATGTTCTCTTACAGTACTGAAGGTCAGAAGTATGAAATGAAATTTATGAGACTAAAATCAGGGTGTTAGCAGGGCTGGTTCTTTGGGGGGCTGCAAGGGAGAATCATTACTTGCTTCTTCTAGCTTGTAGGGGTTACTGGAATTTCTTGGCTCATGGCTTCATCACTCTAATCTTCCATCAGCATATGGCCTTCTCCCTGACTTTGACACTCTTATTGTCCTCTTACTTTGGGCCCACCTTGTAATCTGGGATAATCTCCTTATATCAAAATTCTTAACTGAATCATTTCTGTGAAGTCCCTTTTGCCATGTAAGGTAACATGTTCACCAGTTCTGGAGATTGAGGCATGGACATCTTTAGGGGCCATTATTTTGTCTAGCACAAGTGCATTCACTGCCTTTTAATTAATAGGTATTTTGAAACAAATAAAACATTTTATCATTGCTTTGTGCTTTATAAGACGATTCTATTGACCCATTGGCACATAGGAAAAGTGCTTATAATTCTTTTCCTGGCAGCTTCAGTGGTTATGTTTTCACTGAGTAACCCCAGGTGGCTATTAAGCATCTTTATAAAAGCTAACTAGTTTTGCTATGTTCCATGGCCTCAGAAATGATTTTTTTTTTTGGTCTTATAAAGCTAATTCTTCTGACTAATGATTAAACGTGTGATCTCGGGGTACCAGCCATGCCACAGGTCACTGGGCAACATCTGGAGACTTTTTGCTTGTGACAATGGATGAAGATGTTACTGGTGTCTAGTGAGTAAAGGAGATGGCTACTGCTAAACATCCTACCCTGAACAGGACAACCCATTACAACAAATAATTATTTACCCCAAAATATTAATAACACCATGTTTGAGAAATCTTGTCATAGGGAACTTTAAGAAATACTATACTATTCCATGGACCTTTGGACCTTTGCTTTTCAAAGTGTGGTGCATGGACCAACTGCTTTAGCATCACAAGAGTCATCAGTCTCTTTGAAAGCTCCCCGAGTGATCCCAACATGCAGCCAAGGCTGAAAATCACTGCCTTTGCTTTTCTCTGACTATCCTACTCTCCTCACAAGTTGTTGTGGCTGTGGGTTTATAAAGTGTAACTGGAAACACAAAATTTTTTTAAAAAATTCACCACATACAACTAACATATATTGTAGCTCTAATTAACACAAAGATACTTTTTCTTGAGAGTTGCAATAAGTTTCCTCAATGGGCTGAATTTTAAACACACAGAAATGTGATAAGGCTTAGGTTAAATATATCGGCAGGAAGAACTCACAAAGGAGGGCAAATCCACTCAGCTAGTATCATGTTTGCAGGCTGCAAAAGCACTGATGGAATATATTTACTTCCCTCTCCTGGCTTTGTCACTTGCCTCATCCAATCTGCTGACATCAGAACCCAAAAAGTTTCGTTGGTATGAGCTTTTGCAGCTGAATTACAGTGGAGGGCATGATGAATACGAAAGGCGTAAGAAAGGTGAATTAGAAAAGTGGCAGATGGAAACTGTGTAGTGTTTTTATTTATGCTTTCTATTCTTGTGCACAGTGCACTTTCCATTTTAGCTAGTCAGGTTCATCCATTTACTGGATTTTTCTCCTGTCACCAAATAAGTATGAGTTGTATTGAATTTCATAGAATTTTTGGCAGCATATGAAACATTTCTATTTCCCCAATAATTCTCAGTAATTTGAGTTTGCAATTATTGCACATAGTTAATTCAGTTGAGGCTATAGTTATCATCATAGGCCTATAAATGTTCTGTTGCTTATAACAATGAAGGGTAATAGAGATCCAACTAGGCACCAATGTTTAATGATAATCATACATTATTGTATTTGATTTTCGCAGGAATCCTCTGAGATGGTGACTATCCCCCTGACCATTTTACATATTAAGGAAATGAGATATGGGGATGTTAAGTGTTAGTAATCTGTTCAAGTTTGCCTAGCTAGTAAGAAGTTGAGCTGGGCTTCAAACACAGGCAGTTTTACTTCTGAACATATGCATTTAACGACCTTAATTGTGTATTTCTTCAGGTCTATATTCACAGACAAGAATTAGCTAGTGCCGAGGATTTTCTAAGGTATAATTGGCTACATTAGGCGACTCCAGATTTTGCAGGGGATGATTCCATACATTTCAAATGACGATGAGATGGAGGTTTTTTTTTTCCCCCTAGGAAGCTGTGTCCTAGCCATCATTCCCTTAAGATGGGTAGTTTCTCTGCATTTTTGAATCTGAGAAAAAGGTCTAGTATCTCAAAATATAGTTAGTTGTTCCTGTTGATGATAATGTGATGGAAATAGACTTTTTCTATGCATCTGTGCAATTCCACTGATCTCTTATTTAGCTGCCTTGAAGGTGTCTTTATTTTGTCACTCACATGGCTTCTGATTAAAACTCCATGATACTAAGCACTGACTAGAATACAAAATCTAACCCAAGGTAGTTTACAGTAATTTTTAAATTTCCTTTTAAAATTTTGATTGACGATTGATAAATTATAATTTATATATTTATGGGGTACAGAGTGATGCTATTATATATTTATACAATGTAGAATGATTGAATCAAATTAATTAACATATTTCTCATTTCAAATGCTTATCTTGTTTAAACTTTAAAAATACCTTCCTAATCTCAAGCGCTTATTGACTAACTTGATAATAATAAACGAAAGTACTGTTAAAGAATAATTTTCAAAAAAGATAGTCATGACTTTCAAAAAGATATAAAATGAACATGTATCAAAGATTTTATTTACATAACTAATTAATGAGGGAACTGGAAGAGATGTTAAAACTAGCTCACAAAAGCTGTTAAAACCCCACAAATTTACATGCAATAAAGGAATATTGAAATGAATTGACCACACCATGTCAATTTATAGGGCAATAATCAGTTGCATTTTACCAGACACAAATAATATGCATTTCTACTGACAAGAATTATTCGCTTTGCTATTAGCTTTCTAGATGTTCATTTTATCTGTACAAATTTGTAAAATAGCTTATTCAAAGACAAAGGTACACAGGGAGGATCAGATAATCCCCAGAAACTGTGGAAAGCAGTTCATATTCTTTTTCTTTTCAAACTAAAGAAGCATATAGCAATACAGAGGAGAATCAAAATCAGTATAATTATTTATAATAGCAAGATAATATGTTCTGATGTGCTGTTGGTTTTTTTCTAGTCATTTTCTATTGTCTATTTAATATTATTCATAATAAAGATCATGATCTCTATATAGCACTGTATTCTGCTTTTATCTCTTTCCATTTTAATTGTGACTATTTTTCCAAGTGATTTATTTCAAAAATATTTGTGAAGGCTAAATAATAATCTATCTTATAGATAATCTCTATAATTTCTTTTAATAGTCCTCTATATTAGTAAATAGAAAATTTAGTAATGCTTTATTAAATATCTCTTTACATAAGTCTCTGGATTAATGAAAATTTTAGGTGTTGTATTACTTACCAATTGTTGCATAACAAATTACCACAAGTTTATCAGCTTAAAACTACACAAACATATCATTACACAGTTTCTGTGGGTCAGGAGTTTGGGCACAATTTGGCTGGGTCTTCAGCTCAAGGTCTCACAAGGCTGAAATCAAGGTGTTGTCTGGGACTCAGATCTCATCTGAAACTTGGGATCCTCTTCCAAGCTCCTCTTGTTGGCAGAATTCAGTTTCTTGTGGTTTTCGTATGGAGGCCCTTGGCTCCTAGAGGTTGCTTGCCATTCTCTACCATGTGGCTCTCTCTACAATATGGCAGTTTCTTCTTGAAGGCAAACAGGAGATCATCTCTGCTGCTTCATATTTTTCTGACTTCTATCTCTGAACTCTAGACCTTCTTTTAAAGGACCACCTGATTAGGCTGGGCCCACCCAGGGTAATCTCCCTTTTGATTAACTTAAAAAGCACCTGATTAATTATCTTAATGTCACCTACAAAATCCCTTTACTTTTTTGATATAATATAACTTAGTCATGGGTGTGATATTCATCATATTTATAGATCCTACCATACTGAGAGAAATGAGATTCTACAGGGTGTTGACACAAGGAGCTAGGAATCTTGGGGGCCATCTTGTAATTTTTACTACCACAGATGGATATTTAGAATCAGGATGATTGATTCACAGTGGTTAAATATTTTGAAGGCTATATGAGAAATTTCTTTCCAGTAAAATTTTACCAATATTCACTCCCAGTATCAATCAGATTATGAGCATTCTTGTTTAACTGTATCCACATTAAGATAATAATAAATAATCATTTGAATAATATTTGTTACTCTTTTTTTCTCTTTAATTACATATATTTGAATATAAAAATTATAAAACATAGCATTTTTTGTTTGAGAAAAGTACAAATTATTTTAGCATGTGTCTTTACTATTGAATTTGATGATTTTAATATTTAGTAACTATATATTATATAAGTATTATCTATTCACTCAATTTATCCATTTTTAATGTCCATTTCCTTTGCTCATTTTCCCAAAAGTTTTGTAGTAGTTCTTTGTATTTTAAGGGTACTATCCTGTTGATATTTATATTAGAAATATTTGTGTTGATTTATAATTTGACTTTTAATTTTCCTTCTAAAATTTTTACTTTTATGTTATAAAATTTTGACATTCCTTTTAGGACATCTTCTGTTGTTTTTTGATGTGAAATCCCTCCTTATCTGGAAATTAGTTAAATAATAAACAATATTTTTGGAATTTTATGTTTTTCTAAAATAAATAGGAACAATTAAATCCATTTTAGAATATGATATGAGGTATAATTTAACTTTATTTTTCTTCAAATAGTCATCTTTTTAAAGCATAATTTATCTGTTCAGTGGTATATACTTCCTTTATCATGTATTATTCTTATATATTCTACTATCTATTGCAATATTGTATATCTTTCACTGATATAGCTATCAATTTTTGTGATAACATTATACTTTAAAAAATCTAGAATTACAATGCATTTTAAAATCTTGTAGGGCAAGTTCTACTTAATTCCTCTTCTTTTTTTCCTAAATTTCTCTCTTGTTTATTCTTCCATTCAAATTTTAGACTTAAATTTATCAAGAAATACAATAAAAATCTATTTGTATTTCCACATAATATCAATTTGGAGAAATTTGACTTTTTTTTGCTAAAATTGACAGAGACATCAATGTTTCCATCTTGGGACACATTGTTTGTCTGAACTTACAATGGAATAAAGTTTTATAAGATTTTATAATCACAACCTACCAATAATGAAAAATTTACATTTCCCTTTTTCTAATATTGGTATTTATAGACATTATTCTTACTTCCTGGTTCATTTCACTACCTAGGAATTCCAAATCAAAGCTAAATGACAATAGTGACATTAACTATCCTTGCCATCATTATTCTAGTTTTGTAAAGTTTATTAAATCTCTATGTTAGTTTTAGTACTTTCTTTTGTTAATTTTTTAAAAAAGTTTTCTATATTTTTGTGACCATAAGCATGATTTTCTCTTCCTTAGAACAATTCTGTTCCTTGAAAGTTTAAAAGTACAAGTATGTGTTATTTTCTACAATTTTTTTTTTAGAATTTATAGTTTTGGAGATTATACTTCAATAGCATTTTAAATTTTTAAATGCTTTTTGGTTTATTCATAATTTTCTTTTGTTTAATAATATTCCCAGAAAACCAGCAATTCAATAAAATTTACAAATTTAGTAAAATTAAAAGTGTTCTCCATAATTTATGTCATTGTATATTTTATAAGCTTTTCTCATTTCTACCTTTGTTTATATCACTGCTCTTATTTTCTTAGTTGATTAGATAGGAGTTTGTTCCACTCTTTATAACACAAAACTGGTTATAACATTCTGTTCTTTAAACACTATTGTTTTCCCACCTGCTAAAACATATGGTCAGGACTTCTCAAGAGTCCAGCAAGCTCTCTCCTTACCAGATTCCTCTACAACTTCTGAACCTCACCTCATGCCACCCAGTAGGTGTGCCAATTATCCTGTAGTAACTGCTTTTACTGCTTCAGTCTATTGGTTTGCAGGACATTCCACAGCATTTTATGCCAGGTTGCTTCACAGTAAATGCCACAGTGTTTAATTCTCAGGATGATATTTAAATAAGGAACACATGCATTTTGGACAAGGTTATTTGGCTATTGAGTATTATATTCTTTATTACTTTGTAGGAAAATCTGTTAAGAATCATATGACTGCAGATTTTATTGACACTTTGGATTTTTAGTCAGATTATGAATTAGCTTTTGAAGATCAGTGTATAACCTTAATATTTTCTTGCCAGCCAAGCTCTAAAAGAATGACTGGTCTTCTGATTAAAATTGTGTTAAAAAAGAAAACAAAAAAAGCAAAAGAAAACACAGAACTTTGGACCAATTTGTGAAAAATTAATTTAATGATTGAAAAGTTGTTTTAGATAGTGTAAACATATACGCCTCCTTACTCCCCAAATTACATTGACTAGATTGTCAAGTTTTTAGCTTTATTTGCATGAGTTTTTTTCCCAAATGCACCATGTACTCTTTTTGTTCTACTTTACCTGTAATTGCCTGCTTATCATTTTTTAAACCCTTCCCACACTGGTCATTAATGAGCTCCTTCTTCTGCTTCCAAATGTCATCTTTATCTGGGAATATTTTCGTGACCTCTCTAGGCAACATTGGGCACTTTCCACAGATTCTTGAGAATTCATCTCTTATATAATAACATGTATCCTTTTGCTAAAATTGTTGATTTCCATGTCTGTCTTCCATGTGATCCTTGGCCACAGTGACCATTTCCCAATCATTTAGTATCTCACTACTTAGAACAGCATCTGAAACATAGTAGGTACTCAATAATTTTTTAAAAATAAATGTATAAATAATTTCATAATTGGTATTTGGTTTTCCTCAAGATAATAGTCAAAGTTCATGATGTAAAAAACAAATTTCTTTGTGACTAATTTCAAATACCATGCCTGTTAGTAGCTTTCAGGTGTAGAGTCTCTAAGAGTCTCTTTACCCTTTCCACAGGGAATATATCTCACAGCTTTGATATGCATTGCTTTATATAAATTGAACACATAGAAAAATACTTTATCAGTGTCATGCATAAATGGACACTTAATTTTTTATTAGAGTGGAAAATGGTTACTTTAATCTTAAATATAATAATGTCAAAACATTAAGTATTAAATATAGTGAATCATTTCTTAGCATAGTTAATTATTACATACCAGCCAGGAGTGGAAAAGAGGCATAGGAAAAGAGCTAACATTTAAAATTGTCTGCAATTAAATGTCATTGTTAAACACTCTAGTAGTCACCATAAAGACACTTATTCAAGGCTTGTAAAACTTTGAAGTAGGTATTTGCTACTTCAATATGTTGGCAGAAATAGGTAAAACATGAAATAAATATGGAAGGTACCTATGGCCATGCTTTGTAGATGAGAAAACTGGAGCTTATAAAGATGAAGTAACCTGCTTAACTTAATACACAGTAAGACTCCTAATACAGTTCTTTCTCCTTTTAAAACTCATTCTTTTTACTTTAGAAGTAGAATAAAACAAATGAGTGCAGCTTCCCTCCATTTTGCTTCCAAATTTACCTTTATATTCACCCATTTGTACTCTCTATCATGCCTACAAAAGGAGGTGTCCCAACTTCCCCATACTAATATCTCTTCCTTTCTAGATTCACCTTCTTCCTCCGACTCTGTTCTTTTGTTTCATTTTACAAAAATGTTCTGGTTTTCCCCATCATCAACTATAGATATCCTTCAATTACTGTACCCTCAGTTGCAGACTACACATTCTACCATTCGAAAACAGGCAAATGAAGCTTATTTTCCACCTTAGATTGTCTGAATATGCTCCATTTTTCTAATAAAAAGATCGACCATTATTACCAGCAGCATATTAATTCTGATACCAATTGTCTCTTTTTATCCATACAATACATAAATTCTCCCAATTGTGACCTTAAATATCCTATTTGCTTCTTTGACTCAATTTTTTCCTGGTTCACATCCTCTATGGCCTTCTTACATTTTCTTCCTCTTAATTCACTTTGCCTGTCCCATAAATATCTATAAGTGCCAGAATTGAAAGTATGAGCAGCCTTCTCTTCTTCATCTGTACTTCTTTCCTGTTTCCCCTAATCCATGTCTTTAAATTCACTTACAGGTATAATGTTGTTATCTTCCATCTCTCTACTGAGCTCTTGGCTAATATTTTTAATTAACTGCATAACAATTTTAACAGGAGGTTCCACAGGCAATTTAAGCACAACATGTCTGAAATACAATTTTGTATATTCCTTCACCCTTAT
Organism: Microcebus murinus; assembly: GCF_040939455.1. Lineage (NCBI taxonomy): Eukaryota > Metazoa > Chordata > Mammalia > Primates > Cheirogaleidae > Microcebus > Microcebus murinus. The sequence goes on from NC_134136.1 coordinate 103,416,452, forward strand.
TGCCTAAAATATATTCTGTATTTCCATATATTGGTAAATAGTATCATAATAGTCCTAGTTTCTCAAACTATACAGCTTGGATCTACTTTAGAAGTTTCCTTTAAATGCCAGTTTTTTGATATCACTAAGTTCTATTGATTCCCAAATGTATTCTATTCTCCCAGTATTCATTGCTACCACATTAAGGTAGATCTTCATCCTCTTATTTCTGTACCACTGCCTGCTAACTAGTTTCTTCTGCCTTCAATCTATGCTTTCTAAAACAGTTTAGAATGTTCACTTACAAGCATGCACTGATTCTTCATTGTTTATGCTGCAAAGTATCTTAACATTGTGTGAAAGGGAAGCAGGTCAGAATTTTGGATGAGTCATCATATATATTCTGGGGAAATAGATTCAGTAAACATTGTTTTCATGATTTAAGAAATAGGTAAAGAAAGTCAAGTTGCATGAAACATTCTCAGATGATGTAGATAGACAGAACATGAGTGAAAAACATTGTAGGGAATGAGGGAAAAACCTCATCTTCTTAGCTAACACATTTTGCTTAGTAACACTATACATTGACACCTTCAAATTCTGTCATTATAGCCCACAATCTGTGGTCTATTTACATTTATTCCTGAAACTTGCCATTTCACAGCCCTGCTGTAATAGTTTCCTATTGCTCCTCTAACAAATTACCACAAACTTAGTGGCTTAAACAACCTAAAGTTTTTGTCTTACGATTCTGGAGACCAGAAGTCCAAAATGGGTCTTACAGGGCTACATTCTAGGTATTTGGCAAGCCTGCTTTTCTTCTGGAGAATCTATGGGAAAATCTGTTTGCTTGACTTTTCCAACTCATAGAGACCACAAACATTCCTTGGCTCATTATCTGTTTTTCCATCTTCAAGGGCATCACTCAAACTCTGACCTTTGTTTCCATCCTTATATTTTTTCACTCTGACTCTGATTTTTACTATGGTCCTATTATAAGGATGTTTGTGATTACTTTGGTCACACCTGAATGAATACCTCCCATCTCAAAATCCTTAACTTAATAACATTAACACAGTCCTTTTACAATGTAGGGTAGCATATATTCACAGGTTCCAGAGATATGGACCTTGACATGTTTGGTCGGGGGAGGAGACATTATTCTGCCTACTACCTTGACTATTTCACTAGTCCTTTGTCCTACACCAAACTTTCCCTTAGAAAGTCTCTCCTTCATGACCCAGATGGAATGCTTCTTTCTCTGGAAGCCCTTTTCTATGACTTCACTGGACCCAACCTGAAGGAGAATTAATAGATTCTTCCCTCTACTCTCTAAGCACACTATACTCCCTACCAGTCTAATTAAATAGGTAAGCATTTGTTTCCTTTATTGGTCTATGTACATTTTTTATTAGACTGCATTGCATTGTGTTTGTGCCCTCACTGCACCTTAGCACAACATCTTATAACTAGTATACGCTCAATAAGTGTTTACCAAATGATGAGTTTGTCTTTATTTTTAGTTGTTATAGGCACATAATAGTCGTATGTATTTATAGGATACATGTGATGTTTTGGTACAGGCATACAATGTGAATTAATCAAATCAGGATAATTGGGGTATCCATCACTTCATGTATTTATCATTTCTTTGTGTTAGGAACTTTCCAATTCCACTTTTTTAGTTATTTTAAAGTATACCCTAGCTTATTGTTGATTATAGTCACTTTGTTGTGTAATCAAATATTATTCATTCTATTTAACTGTCTAACTATATTTTGCCCCCATTAAACATCCCCACTTTATCCCCCCTCCCTGTTACCCTTTCCATCCTCTGGTAGTCATCACTCTACTCTCTGTCTCCATGAAGTCAATTGTTTTTTATATTTAGCTACCACATATGAGTGAGAACATACAAGATTTGTCTTTCTGGGCTTGGGTTATTTCACTTAACATACTGTTCTCCAGATCCATCCATGTTATTGCAAATGGCAGAATTTCATTCTTTTAGTGGCTATTTAATATTCCATCATGTATATGTACCACAGTTTCCTTATCCATTCCTCCATTGGTGGACACTTAGGTTGATTCTAAATCTTGGCTATTGCAAATAATGCTACAATAAAGATAGGAGTACAGATATCTTTTCAATATATACTGATTTTCTTTCTTTTGGATATATACCCAACAGTGAGATTGCTGAGTCATATGGTAGCTCTAATTTTAGTTTTTTGAGGAACCTTGATACTCTTCTCCATAGCAGGTACACTAATTTATATTCCCATCAACAATGTACAAGTGTTTCCTTTTCTCTACATCCTCACCAGCACTCATTATTCCCTATCTTTTTGATAAAAGCCATTTTAACTGGGCTGAGATGATATCTCATTGTAGTTTTGATTTGTGTTTCTTTGATGACTAATGATGTTGAGGAATTTTTCATATACTTATTGGCTATTTGAGTGTCTTCCTTTGAGAAATGTCTATTCAGATACTTTGCCCATTTTATAATCAGATTATTTGAGTCTTTCCTATTGAGTTGTTGAAGCTCCTTATAAATCCATTAGTCCTTTGTCAGATGGATAATTTACAAATATTTTCTCCCATTTTGTGGGTTGTCTCTTCTCTTTGTTGATTATTTCCTTTGCTGTGCAGAAACATTTTATCTTGATGTGATCTCATTTGTCCAATTTTCCTTTGGTTGCCTGTGCTTTGGGGATACAACTCAAGAAGTCCTTGACCAGACCAATGTCCTGAAGGGTTTCCCTAACTTTTTTTTTTTTTTTTTAGTAATTTCAGAGTTTCAGGCCTCAGATTTGGGTCTTTAATCCATTTTGATTTGATTTTTTTGTATGGCGAGAGATAGGGTCTAGTTTTGTTCTTCTGTGTATGGATATCCAGTTTTCCCAGCACTATTTATTGAAGATACTGTGCTTTCCTCACTGCATGTTCTGTGCAACTTTGTTGAAGATAAGTTGACTATAGATGTGTGGATTTATTTCTGGATTCTCTATTCTGTTCCATTGATCTATGTGTCTGTTTTTATGCCAGTATCATGTGTTTTGGTTACTACAGCTCTGTAGTACAGTTTGAAGTAAGGTAATGTGATTCCTCCAGTTTTGGTATTTTTGCTTAGGATGGCTTTGGCTGTTCTGGGTCTTTGGTGGTTCCATATACATTTTAGGATTAATTTTTTTATTTATGTGAAGAATTTCATTGATATTTTGATGGAGATTGCATTGAATCTGCAGATTGCTTTGGGTAGTGTGGACATTTTTGCAATATCGATTCTTCCAATCCACAAGCATGGAATATCTTTCCATTTTTTCCTCTTCAATTTCTTTCATCAATGCTTTATAGTTATAGAGATCTTTCATTTCTTTGGTTAAATTTATTCTTAGATATTTTATTGTATTTATATTTATTGTAAATTTGATTACTTGTTTTTTTTTCAGATTGTTTGCTGTTGGCATATAGAAATGCTATTGATTTTTGTATATTGATTTTGTATCTTGCATCTTTCCTGAATTTGTTTACCAGTTCTAATAGTTTTGGGGTATAGTCTTTAGGTTTCTCTGGATATAAGATCATATCATCTATAAATAAGGGTTATTTGAATCCTTGCTTTACAGTTTGGATGCCTTTTATTTCTTTCTCTTGTCTGACTTCTCTAGCTAGAACTTCCAATATGTTGAATAACAGTGGTGAAAGTGGATATCTTTGTCATGTTCCAGATCTTAGAGAAAAGGCTTTCAGTTTTTCCCCATTCAGTATAATACTTGCTGTGGGATCTGTCATATATGGCTTTTATCATGTTGAGGTAAGTTCCTTCTATACCCAGTTTTTTTGAGTTTTTATCATAAAGAGATATTGAATTTTATCATATGCTTTTTCAGGATTAATTGGAATGATCATATAGTTTTTGTTTTTCATGCTGTTGATATGAGGTACCATATTGATGATTTGTATACGGTGAAACTTCCTTGCATCCCTGGGATGAATCCTCCTTGATCATGATGAATAATTTTTTTCATTTTTATTGAATTTGGTTTGCGAGTATTTTGTTGATTATTTTTGCATCTATGTTCATCAGACATATTGGCCTATAGTTTTCTTTTTTTTGTTGGCTCTTTGTCTGGTTTTGGTATCAGAGTCATCCAAGCCTTGTAGAGTGAGTTTGGAAGTATTCCCTCCCTCTTGATTTTTTGGAATAGTTTAAATAGGATTGCTATTAATTCTTCTTTGAATGCTTGGAAGAATTCAGCAGTGAAGCCATTGGGTCCTGGGTTTTTCTTGAATGGGACACATTTTATTACTGCTTCTGTCTCATTGCTTGTCATTAGTTTATTCAGGTTTTAGATTTCTTCCTGGTTCAATTTTGGTAGGTTGTATGTATCCAGGAACTTATCTATTTCTTCTAAGTTTTCAAGTTTATTGGGTATATTAGCTCTTAGTAATCTTTAATAATCCTTTTGATTTCTGAAACATCAGTTGTAATGTCTTTTTCATCTCTGATTTGATTTATTTGGGTCTTTTCCCTTTTTTTCTTAGTCAGTCTGACTAAAGGTGTGTCAACTTTATCTTTTTTTAAAAAAAACTTTTTGTTTTGTTGATCTTTTCTATTTTTTTATTTAATTTCATTTATTCCTGCTCTGATATTTATTATTTCTTTTCTTCTACTAATTTTGGGTTTGATTTCCTCTTTTTTTTTAGTTCTTTGAGATGTATCATTAGGTTGATTATTTGAAACTTTTCTACTTTTTGATGTAGCCAGTTATTGCTATAAAATTTCCTCTTATTATTGCTTTTGCTTTTTTCCACACAGTTTGGTATGTTGTGTTTTCATTTTCATTTGTTCTGAGAAATTTTAAATTTCCTTCTTAATTTCTTCATTGACTCACTGGTCATTCAAAATCTTATTGTTTAATTTCCGTATGTTTATGTATTTTCCAATGTTCCTCTTATTGATTTCTAGTTTTATCCCACTGTGGTCAGATAAAATATTCAGCATGATTTCAATTTTTTGGAATTTTTTGACACTTGTTTTCTGGACTAACATATGATCTATCCTTGAGTATTATCCATGAGCTGAGAAGAAGAATGTGTATTCTGCAGCTGTTGGATGAAACACTCTGTAAATATCTATCAGGCCCATATGGTCTATAGTGCAGGTTAAGTCCAATATTTCTTTGTTGATTTTCTGTCTGGATGAGCTGTCCAATGCTGAAAAGGGAGTGTTGAGGTCTCCCATGATTATTGTATTTGTGTCTATCTCTCTCTTTAGCTCTGATAAAATATGCTTTATATATCTGGGTGCTCCAGTGTTGGGTATATACATATTTAGAATTGTTATATTATCTTGCTGAATTGACTCCTTTATCATTATATCAGTACTTGGGGTGCCCCAAGCCCAGTAATGACTCTTGCATACTCCAGGTGGTACTGCCTTGGTGGATGTGGGTAAGATACAGGAGAATTCCCTGGATGGCTAGTCAAAGACTCTTACTGTCTGATGATGAGAAAGACTCTCATCATTCTCTGTGCTGGGCTGTTGGCGTTTGGGGAGGAGTGACATGGGGTTAAGCCAGCTCAGTCTCACCCATGTCCTGTGGTGACTGTTGCTTGGCTACCTCTGATGTTTATTCAAAGTCTAAGGAATCTGTAGTCAGCAGTTGGTGAATCCTGCCAGGACTGGGTCCTTCCCTTCAGGGCAGCATGTTTCCTTCTAGCCCAGGGTGGGTCCTGAAATGCCTTCCAGGCACTAAGGCCTGGACTCAGAGGTTTCAGGAGTCTGACAGGTACTTTATTTTCCTGTTGCTGACCTGGTACCCTAGTTGCAAAACGGTGTTCTCTCTGACCTTTTCCCTTTTCTTTTCCCAAGATGAGGAAGACTCTCTGAGCTGCACTACCTGTAGTTGAGGGGAGGGTGTGACACAGGGACTTGCCTTGCCACCACTGCTGGTGTCTCATTGGATCACATGCACCCCAAGTCTATTGGCTCCAAGCCAGAACAGCTGCAGAAATTGCCCAAGAGCTACAGCCTTTGTGGCCTAAACTGCCTTATGAATTTAGTCCAGGCCCCAGACTGCTTTTCGTCAGCCTGTGATGGGTCTAGCCATAACTTGGGTTTGGCAGCAGAGTATTTCTCTCTGGCCAGGCTGTTTTAAGTGCTCCCTCCATGGGCACTGATAGAATTCTCCCCTTGTGCTGTGTTCCTTTGTGCCAGTGTGGCCCTTGGTTTCAATGTAAAGTATCACAACCACTTTGAACTCTCTCCTCATGGCACACAGATTCTCTTACCACTCAACATGCTGGTGGGGCATTGCTGGGATGGGGGAGGAGTGGGCTGATGTAGGCAAAGCAAGGCTGTCTTTTCTGTCTTCTTCAGTTCCTCTTTCCTTGATATAATGATAAAACAAGGTAGTATGATCGCTCTCCTGATTTTTGGTTCTTCTGAAGATGTTTGCTTGCTTGGAGAGTTGTTGAATTTGGTGTTCACACAGAGGGACGATTGCTGGAGGTTTATATTCAGCTATTTTGCTCCCCCCATGATGAGTTTGAATGCCAAAATTGAACTGCATATAATAGCAGCCACATTGACGATGAGTAGTCCTCAATTGTATTTAATTCATTCACTTTTTTTCAGCTAAAATTCACTGAGCATTATAAATAAAGTTGAATAAAACACATATTCACTCGACAGGGACTTCAAGTTGAATAGAATAGAAAGATATAGAAGTAAAGACGTAAGCTAATAGTGTGAGGCATGTTGTCAAGAAAGCTGTTATATAGAGAAGTTTCACAGGGAAATGATGTGAATATTAATAATATTAATAAATTAGTTAATTAGTAGTATTTATTAATATAATAATTATAAATAACAATAACCAACTGTAAAAACAATAACAGTGGCCTTCATTGATTGAATTCTTTCAATGTGCTAGTGCTATTCTAGGTACTATGCTATATGTACTTTTATAATATTTATTTTGTAAATGGAGAAAATAGTCATAGAGAGGTTAAGTTATTTGTCCTAAATTACTCAGCTGATAGGTGACAAAGCTGGGATAAGAACCCAGACAGACTATTACCTACTATTACCTACCATGATATGCTCATTCTGCATATGATTTAGTAGTGGTATATGTGAAGCCAAGTGGCGAATGGTATTCTTGACAGGAAACAGGCAAGTCATTTCAGATCCATCCATCCTGAGATTGAAGCCTCTTGAAATTAGTTCAGCCAGAGTAGGAACTACTCTGTGACAATAAGAAAATATGTAAGAACCTCAGTAAATGTTTATGTATGGTTTGTATTGCTGTTTCTGGGTAACACTTTAAATGATACATTACTACAGCAAAGCTTGGATGTCTAGGCTAGACAAATTTAATCTGTCTTTCAATTTAAGTTACGATAAATTTCCTCAAAGAGGTTTACAAAGATTATTATAGATTGACCAAGACATTAAGTCTGTGAAATGCTATGTAATTCTTTTTGTTTTCCCTAATACACATAGTTTCAGGAGATTCAATTAAGGATCTTGATGTTACCAAATTGATGCTTTCCAAACCAATTTAATTCTAAGAAATAGAATTGCAAACTAGCCTGCATGCTTTTATAGAAATGAAATGATTAAGGAAGTAGTATTTTGAGCAAGAGTAAAGTAATAAGATAGTTAAGCTGGAAGGTCTTGCAGTGTATAGTTGGATCCTGGAGTTTCTTGGGCAGCACTGATTAAACTCACACTGCGAGAGGAACTGATTCTCACTGCTAAGCTGAAGGCTGAAAATATCAACTTGAAGATTTCCTGCAACTCCAGTTAGTGTAGTGGCTGGGAAATGGGATTCAGGTTTTAGGAATGAATGACTCAGGATTGCACTTTAATGTGGCAGTTCGTCAAATCTGTCTGATGAATTGGCTCATCGGACTACATTTCATTTATGTCTTTATGTGAACTCAAGGTCCTTGGTTAGAAAACTGAAACATGTTATTATCATTTAAAGGTGCTGGCATTAAAATAGCTTATTCTGGATGTTATTTTACAAATTGGCTGATTTTCTGACTACAATGATGATGGTGACACTGCAAGTGAATGGATTTTGATTTTGTTTTGTGAATTAAAATGTGTTTTAACACACTTCTTTTAATGTGAGTAAATTAATCATTTAAAAATATTCTGAGGTACCTGAGGCTCTGGTATAACAGAGAAAATGTGACCATCAAATCACCATTTCAGCTTTTTCATCTTTAATAAAGTCATAGTGATTGAAAGCTGGATATGATCAGTCTTCAAACGTCTTGCAGAGAAACTTGTCATTCCATGGGATGACAATATATCTGAACTGTGTTCTCACTTGCCACTTTTTGAAATGCAGTCTTTCAGCTCTACCACCTAGTCTTATAGAAAAATAAAAGAAAAAGAAACTAGAGTGTTGGTTGCCAGGGGCTGGAAGATGGTGGGGGAAATATGGAGATGTTGGTCAAATGGTACAACGTTGCATTTATAAGATGAGTAAATTCTGAGGATCTAATGTACAGCATGTTGACTATAATTAATAATACTGTATTATATACTTGAAATTTATTGAGAGTAGAAATAAAGTCTTTTCACCACACACAAAAATATGATAACTACGTCAGGTGATTGATGTGTTAACTAAGTTGATTGTTCTATACATCTATCAAAGTGTCCCGTTGTACACCTTAAACATACACAATTTTGTCAATTTTATCTCAATAAAGCTGGAAAAAAAAAGGATGATTTTCTGAGGAAGACAGTGTTCACTTATTTAATTTCATATGAAATATTTCACCCTTTGGAAATCCAAACACTAGACTAGTGTCCCTTCTAATATCCTTCTGAGAGCCTTGTAATTGTAAGAAATGATATATTTTTTGTAGCTTGGCTTGGCAGTGTACATTCTTTTAGTAGAGACAAAAATCATAAAATTCTCTTAAAGTATCTTTTAGAATTGTTTGAAAGAAAATTGTAAAATCACAATTAAATCTTTAGAGGCATAGAATTTATGATTTCATTCAACTGCAAAGAATGAATGAATAAAACCACACTCTATTGTAGCCTGGAACATTTAAAAATGTCAGTTTGGATAATTTATCTAAAAAATAAATTGTTAGTGAAACGTGAACCAGGTGGCATGGCTCATGCCTATAATCCTAGCACCCTGGGAGGCTGGGGCAGCAGGATTTGTTGAGATAAGGAGTTCGAGATCAGCCTGAGCAAGAGGGTTACCCCTTCTCTACTAAAAAGAGAAAAATTAGCCAGGCTTTGTTACTTGCACCCATACTCCCAGATACTTGGGAGGCTAAGGCAGGAGGATCCTTTCAGCACAGGAGTTTGAGGTTGCTGTGAGCTATAGATGATGCCACTGTACTGTGCCTGGGACAATAGAATGAGATTCTGTCAGTCACAAATAAATAAAGAATCTTTTGAGAGGATTGTTTCTAGTTATTTAAATACAATTAGGATCTCTAAAGAGAAATCTTCAAACTTAAGTGAACATAAGATTTTGAATCATTTTTGGGGGCTTATAGAGACAGAATTTTGGCATTACTGGTTTTCATTTAACTGAGGAAAATATTATAGAGATCCTGTTCATGTTCTTTCCTTTTGTGTAATTCATTGCCCCGATCATGCTTGATCAAAGTCTTATAAAAATCTTATAATATTGCTATTATTTAAAAAATATTTACATCTTCCTTTTTTTAAAATCTTTTCTTTAGGGAACATCATTTAAGAACTGGAAGATGAAAGCTCCGATTCCACACTTGATTCTCTTATACGCTACTTTTACTCAGAGTTTGAAGGTTGTGACCAAAAGAGGCTCTGGTAAGTAGTGTTCCTTTTTTTTCTCATTTTTTTATAGCTTAAGGTGATGATGTTACATTTATACATGTGCTGTTTGTGGAAAAGTTGAGAATTATAGGGATCTGTATTATAGGACTATTGTAAATATATGGGTAAATAGGTGGAGCACACTTAGGGAATTAGAAAAGTGGGAGTTGGTTGGAAAGAATGTGGCTAATTTGTTAATTACTAGGAATTAGAATGGATTCAATGCCAAAGGTTTGCATTTTGATTTCATATTATGGTATGATTTTTAACATTTTTTATAAAAAGTGCTATTTTAATTTTTGCATGCAAATATTATTGTGTCTTTTTGTGTATGTGTTAACTTTTACCATTACCATTTCAATGCCAGCTATGCTTAGGAAAGATTCTTTTTAGGGTTGTACTCTAGCTAATTTGATGAATTACTTGGAAGTATTTAAAGAAAGCACTAGCATTATTAAAGAAAATGTCATGGGGAAACACTATAATATTATTGTAGGAAATATAGAGGCAAAGTAATTGAATGGTAATAAAGGAACTGCTAGATACATTAATGTTGAAACTTATGAAAAACTTTAAATGTGATCAGGCATCATGATTTGCAATTGGCTGTTGATATTTGGAGTTAGAGAAGTGTATAAGAAAATTGTATAATTGTATAAATACTGTTATCATTGTAGAGTTGTATCTAGTCTAATAAGTCACTAATAATATGAAGCCCTTGCTATACTCACATTTTATGTGGAGTTAGAGAATTTTTGAAGTTATAAATTTTAGGTATAAAGGAAGAAGAAGTGTATTGTGTGTAGTTGCTAGAATTAGAATGTGTTGTCTGTTAATTCCAGAGAGATAGTGAGAAAAAGATGAGATTATCTGCATGAGGCTGCAGTGTTGTGATATCAAGAATTGTATAGACAAAAGCATTTTTGGAATTCAGAAAGAAAAAAGAATGAAAGGGCTGAGATGGGACTGTGAAGTGATCATCTCAGTCTCTTAGCTTAACAAGGCTTCAAACTCATGTTGGTAATATAATGAAAAAGGCCGCATGCAAAGGCAATAGAGAACAGCTCTACTCTCATGAGCCCCTCCTGGGGAGAAAGTCTTGGGAGAAATTGGGGAGGACTTTGTGCATGGACAAAGGGTACTGAGCCTATTGGTTAATAATATTTTGATTATTATATAGCAGTTGCATCTGCCATTGATGTGGTTGTAGGCAATGTGAAAAAGTAGTGTTTCTATGTCTGCATATTATTTCATCTATTCTTGGTGGATCTTTTTGAATGAGAGAAAACCCTAGAGCAGAATTGTGATGTAGTGGTTTATGCAATTTAAATGGATTACTGGCAAATAATGGATATCTTGATTTTTTTTTCATCTGGAACTTGCAAGTAAAATTGACCATAACCAAGAGAGTTAGAGTAGGTAGAAGGAGGAATAAATAATTTTTACAACAGTGAAATTTTCCAGAATAGCAATTTATATTAAAAGCACTTAACATAGATATTTGAAACAGCAGCCATGTAGAAGAGAAACATCATCTCTATAAGTATGTAACAAAATGACAACATTTCATCCAAAATAGAAATATTGATCAAATCTTAAAAACTTCATTTTTCTGGTTATTACATAAATCTTTTTTTTTTTTTAGTTCTTCTGTCTACGTCAGATCTATGATTTATTTTTTGAAATGCAAATGTAACTTTTTTCGTCATCAAACAGTAGTGGCAGGTTCATTCTGCATAAACTTTAATTGGGGGGACAAAAAGTTTTATCAAATAGGGACTTTCTGGCTCTGAGAAAACTCCCATGTTTGAGAAGCATGAGGGAAGAGCTAGAAACTTGAGGCAGTTGGAAAATTTCCATATCTTCTGCTCTAGGCCTTAGGCCTAAGGAAACTCAATGACCTATCTCAAATTCAGCTTTTATTTTAATGATATAATTATTTTAGGAGAGTGGTAATAAAATGTTGTCTTAAATTAGGCAGAAGTTCTGAGACCTTGCTCTTTTCAATTTATGAATACAGGTGTCACATAACTACTTAACACCTCCCAAACAAAATGTATTTTCTATATAAAAATATAAAAATGTCAAATAAGGCAAGTACTGGGATTTTGCAGCATGCTTGATTTGCTTCATTTCTGTATGATGTGAATTAAGATAGTTTCCTGCAGTGTCTATGTTAAAACCCAGATGGATGGAAACTTGTTTGTGAGTTTTTTGGATATTAAGTGTTCAATTTGGGAATAAATAACATTATTTTATCCATATACTTTCATGGCTTGCACTCATTTCAGCTGATGTCTGTTACCATAACACCTTTGTTTGAGAGAAGCAGATATGTAGCTTACTAAATAGCATCATTGCTGATCTCCATACATCAAGTAGAAAAGGAGTGTACTTGGCATCTTCTCCTTAAAAGATTAATGTCTCAATCTTCATGACTGGCCCAACCTATAAAACCAGAAGCACCAAGGCCAGGGAATAAAGATCAATTTTTGATGTTTGATTTTGCATATTAACTGAGAGGGCTACCTATCTTTGTTCTTTTCTCATATTGCTTAATTCTCTTTTTAGTCCATATTTTATTAATCTCTTTGACAGTTTGCTAAACGTGATTCAAAACCCAATGCATTTAATGTGTATTTTACTAGAATATTATTTTAATTCACTGTGACCACTAGAAAACCATAACTAGATATTTTAATGATTAAGAACCTATATAATACACAGAAATGTTGAATTTTTTAGGTCATGTTAATTGTGTAGAGTGTTTAGATTAACACACATGGTCATTCCATAAAAATATAGAAGTAGATATTTATTTCTCATTAACAGAACTAATTTGAAAGTAATAGGCACTCTTATTACACAAGGTGGAGATGCATTATTTTTATCACATTGGCTTACACCCCATTGCTATTAATTTAAAGAATAAATTAAACATAATAGTTATATCATTATGAAATCCTTGATTGAAATATTAAAAATACAACTTTGTAATGTTTTGTTTTAAATATCACTTTGGATATATACTATATGTTATGACAATTAAGGATTGAATATTCTTTCTCAGGTAATGTCCTAAAGTTGTGCCTATATTTAGAATCAAGGCCTTTAATATCTGTGGAAGCAGATATTTAGCCCTTGTTACCCAATGGATTTTCTCCTAGAACAATTTTATACCTTTTTTTTTAAGTTTTTATAAGCAGCGCTTGAAGAAAGAGGCAGACTACCAACATTACCGATCCCCCTTAAGTGTGTCAAGTGTTATAGCAATTCAGTTAGTAAACATTTGAGTTGCTGTCATTTTTAGGATTCTGTGCAAAAACCACATGTAAAACAAATGCTTGCTTGAAGAATCTTTGTATCTCAACCAGTTTAGAAAATTTAGCTTAACGTTCTCATTTATTTCTTCCTTCCTTTCTTCTATCCTTCTTTCCCTGCCTCTCTTCCTTGCTTCCGTCCTTCCTTCTTTTTTAGTATATTTGTCTGTAAATAAAAAAAAAATATTTTGATATTCCCACTGTGTCTTGGTAGAACTTTTTAAACTATGAAAATGTTGTCATTACTTTGTTTGAATGGTTAAAGTCCACGAAATGCTGTATCTTAACAAGGTCATTCAAAGAGGTTAGTATGATCTCTTTAATAATGGCTATTCTTAAATATTTTTAAAATTTTTGTGTAACTAAGAGAATCCAAAGTAAGGTATAAAAGTAGGGAAATTCTATAAACTGTTGAAGGACTATTATGAACAAAGTATAACTAGTGCACTTTGGGGGGGCCTAAAGTGTGAATCACAATTCAGTTGAAGAGTTTGGGACACTGAAGACAAATAAAGCTATAGGGGTCTGGGTGTAGAAATTAGGGAAGAGAAGGGGGTCCATAATGATACACCTTTCATCTGCTTCTCTTTGCTTTCAAATCCATCCCCAGAATATAAGATGGTGAGTGTAAGAGCAATGATTAATGTACACTTATAATCTCTACAGTGCCAATTATGGTGTTTCAGAGTCAGGGTTCAAGTAAATGTCTTGATGAATTAATGACTGCATGAATGAGTGAGTGAGTGCTTTAATGTTCAGGCTGGGTTGTATCAGTGAGGATGCTACAGTACCAACACAGTATTAGAAAGATAAAGGTAAAATAAAATAGAGGCATCTAATAAAAATGCTTTTTTCTTAAAGAGAAATCAGTACAATGTATAATATGAGACTATTGAAGCAAAAGATACAAACTCAGAATAAGCAATCTCTAGGACGTGTTAAGGGTTTAGATGAAGACCGTGAACCTTTACAAATGGTGAGTGTTTTCATGGACTTGAAATGTAGTTCAAAATCTGTTAGAAGGAAAGGAAAATGATTTTTCAAATATTTCTGTATTAGAATTTTACTACATTTAGTGCTGCTTTAAAGAAGTAATAATGTCATTGTGGAGACGTTTTGGTTTTAATGATATTGTTCAATAATGGCCATTATGAGAAGGTTGTAGCTCATGATTGCTAATACAAAATAAATAAGCAAGTTATTTCAGTGTAGAAAAAAAGTATTCATAGTAATCAGAACATATAGAGAAGAGTAAGTGGCTGTATTACATAAACCAAAGAGTACATATTATTCTAGAAGGGATTTAAGATATATAAAAGCTCCCTGAAGCAGCCGGCTATTAGAGAGTAAAAGGGTGACCACAGGGAGTTGATCTTCTCTTCATTCCAGAACCTGACAGATGACACCTGTTTGTATAAAATGATTTAGATGCAATTCTTCTTGACAGCAAGAGGAAGGCAAGCCTCAAGAGGTTTTCCTAAACTCATGATTCTAGGCCCAAATAATTTATAGAAGACAAGAGTAAATAACCAAAGGCACAGTTTAGGTTCTACTTTTTGTGTTTGTTATCCCTGGATCTTCATTTCTTTAAGTAAAAGAAATTATGCTACTGTGTAATGAAAGTGAGATTTAACTGAATAGGAATGAGAAAGTCTACTAGGGTATTTCCATCTCATGTCAATGTGATTTATGTGCATCAGCTCTCTTGGGCATTCCTGGAAGTCAATGAGCTTAATTCCACATGATTAAGAGACAACCTAGTCCCCCAGCATCTGCCTTTTATTATGTTACCATGTGTTTATTCTCAGTTTGTCAAATATGTCAAAAAGGATGAGCCATTTCTCCTTATTTTCCTTTGGGATAGCTTACAAGACCAAACTTATGAGGCTTTGTTTCTTTACTTTTTGAAGTAAAAAATGTACTTTAATTTTTCTTAGAAAAAAAATTCCTTGTCTTCTATTTATTGTACTATTTATAAATTTTGAAATTAGATCTACAGAAATCTTAATATTCACTTGAAATGATGTATGTAATTAAAGATTGTCTAACAAAACATTGAACTTGTAGCTAACAAGTAAAATAAAATTATCTAGTACCTTTGTTTACGAATCTAACATACCTATGAATTTCACCATAAACTTATCCATTCAGTTTTAGTTGTCCTTACAATTTTATATACAGTTGGCACAGATCAATGTCAATTGTAGAGAATGATACCTGGTTCATGGTGAGTTTACATGGAGAAGATAAAAGTCAATATGGATGAATCTTCCAAGTTGACTAAGATTTCAGTAGGGGAGGAGAATATTTCAAGTTAATAAATATAGCAAATGTGGCACTATATCATAAAGGTACAAAAATATACTGTTGTATATACTTGATGGAGGAGGTGAGGAATATATGGCAGCAGTATAGGAGCTAGTCAATGGTGGGCATTTTAAGTCTTGTTAAGGAAATGATGTTTATTGTAGAGATAGCATAGAGGTATGCACTGCTTGGACTAGAGGATGCACCCTGATCCATGCACATTCAACTTACAGGTGATCCATAAGGTGGCTTGGAAATTAGGGACACTGGTGTTTTAGTATCCTATTGCTGCTTTTAAAAATTACCACAAACTTAGTGGCTTTAAGCAATACAGATTTATTATCTTGTATTTTTTGAGGTCAGATGTTTGAAATCGATTAGGCTGTGTTCCTTGTGGAGGCTCTAGGAGCAAATCCATTTTAGTGCCTTTTGCTAGCTTCTAGTATCTGCCTGCATTTCTTGGCTCATGGTCCTGCATCACTCCAACTTCTGCTTCTATTCTCATATTTCTTTCTCTGATTCTGACTCTCTTGGTTCCCTCTTTCCCATATAAGGGCCCTTGTTATATTGTGCCTCCCCAGATAATCCCCCATCTTAAGAGCCTTAATTTAATCAAATTTGCAGGGTACCTTTTTCCATGTAATATAACATAATCACATGTTTCAGGGATAAGCACGTGGACATCTTTCAGGAGTACATTACTCTGCCTACCACAACTGGTAGTTAATTCAAATTGCCTGTTGGATTGGATTGGAGACAAGAGAAAAGTGTGGTCAGTCAGGAGCCAGGTGTGAATGGAGGAGGTAAGAACAGGGAAGTTGAAATCATTTGTTGAAGGGACCGTGTGATCCATGGGAGCAATTTTAAATTTAGAATCCATTGAGTTTGATGATCAATTATATGTGGAAGGTTAGAAAGAAAGAGGTGAATAAAATCATTCTGTATTGGGAGGATTATGATGCCATCAGTCATACTAAAGGTCCCCAAAGCACAGAAACTTGAACTGACCACTTATTTAAAGATTATAGTAACAAAGTCTTTGTGACTAGGACAAAACCCCCAAAGCAGATTGGGGATAGAATACTAATGGTTCTATCTGTCTTGCAAGGGATTTTGGATTTTATCTTATTTTATCTTTAAAACTTTTTGCTGAGATATTTAATAACTTTGCAAATCCTTTCAGTAGAAAATCCAGTCTGTGAGGTTGGGCCTCTGATTTGGTAGATGTATTCATTGTGGTGTCTTCTATATACCATAAAGTTGAAACTCCTTGCTATGTATATGGTGGTACTACACACATTTGTTTGAGTCTGTCAGTAAACTACATTTACAGGGAAAGGAAAACACACAATCAAGCTATATAGGGTCACACATAAGAATGGCATGCATAAGTCTGATTTTAGACAGATTATACTTCCTGTTGAAAAGACTGTGGTGGAATTCCAGAAAGACAAGGTACTCAACAAAAATCATATTGAGACATATTGATGGCCTGAAAAGCAATCAAAAGGATTCAAAATATGTTTCTGAAGAAGAATATATAGGATAAGGTGAATTTTTAGAGAAGGATTGTAAAATAATTTGAGCAGAAGTTGTGTTGATGGTGTCACCAACTACAGAGAGGAGGAGTGATAATTTTTTCAGGGAGAGAGGATGGAATGCATTCAGTTCAGAACATAAGAGCTGTGGAAGTAACTAGAAATATTTAGTTAATGGATTTATTGGTCTGGAGTTGTATTAGTTTCCTGTGGCTTCTATAATAAATTACTACAAACTGGGTGACTTAAAACAATAGAAATTTGTTCTTTCACAATTCTAGAGGCCAGAAGTCTGAAATCAAGGTGTAAACAGGGCTACATTTTCTCTGAAGCCTCAATGAGAGACTCCTTCCTTGCCTCTTCCATCTTCTGGTGGCTTCAGTTGTTTCTTGGTTTGTGGCTGCATCGTTGCAATCCCTGCCACCATCTTCACATGACCTTTTCCTCTGTATCTTTAATCTCCCTCTGCCTTTTCTCTTATGAGACATCTGCCACTGAATTTAGGATCTATTTGTATAATCCAAGATGATCTCATGATGAGATCCTTAACCTTAATTACATCCACAAAGACATTTTATCCAAATAAGTTCACATTCACAGATCTGAGTGGACATATCTCTTGAGAAACCACCATTCACATGAGAAAAGTCAAAGCAAGAGGGTGTGGATTTTGAAATGGTCCTCATATTAAGAGCAGCATGATTGAATGAAATCATCCAGAGAAAGCAGAGAGAGAGAGTGAGAGTGAGAGAGAGAGAGAGAGAGAGAGAGAGAGAGAGAGAGAGAGAGAGAGAGAAAAGGAAAGGGAAAGGGAAAGGGAAAATAATCAAGTGACCTGTGGAACACTAATCTTGAAGAGGCTGGCAGAAAAAGAGCCACCAGTCAGGGAAAGAGACTAAGGGAAAATTAAGAGCCAAAGAAAGAGAACTTAGTTCTCTCAGTTTCTGCAAACCAAAGGAAGAGAAAGTTTCAAAATGACAGAGATAGTGTTACATTCTTTGTAGAGTTGAGTCAGATAACTAAAAATAGGTCATTAAGTCAAAATTCAGAAAAATGTAGAGGTGGAGAGAAAAGGGAATCTTAAAGAAGTTGATGTTAGATTTTTTTTTTAAAGTACATATTATACAAAATCAGTATATTAAAGGGACTGTCTTTTTTTTAAAGTTTTTTTCTTAACTCTTTAGAAATTATGCTTTTTCTATTTAGGCAAAACAAATGTAAAGCTTGGTCATCCATAGTAATGAAAAGAATTATACTACAGAAAAGATAAAATTTCATTCAATTAAAAATTATTTTACCTAGATTTGGAAAAAGTTTGCCATAGACAAATCTCCAAAGGCAGGGTAATAGCAATTTAATTTTCATTCCCTCACTTCATGCAAACATATAGGAAAGGTGGCTTACAAGTGTATTATAATTTGCCACAGTTAATTCTCATGTTAACTATGGTAAGTTGGGAGGACATTTCTACAGACAGCTAATATTGACCTGTCAACTTTTGTCTATGAGGATGATCACAAAAAACACATACTTTCAGTCATTTTCTTTGAAGGAGTTTAACCTTCAAGAGGCGATGAGTATTATCAAACCCATCAGAAATTAAGAGACTTGGGTTTTAATACAGCTCTTAAAGAGCCTTTTTGATTGGAACAAGTCCCTGAACCTGTCACATCTTTGGTTTCCTTTTTCATAAAGTAACAGTTATGAAATATAACATCCTCAGTAGAAATAATAATTCATACTTTTGTTCATTTTGAAAATGTTTATTGAACACTTTCAATGCATACTCAGCATGTAAGTGACACTTTTTTCCCTACTGTATTTTAATTTACATATTCACAAATTGATTAAACACATTTAGATGAGCAGAGCTTGTGGTCAGGGTACTTGACAGACATTGTTGGGTACATTTAACTGTAATGCTACACAGTATGTGCTATGAACACAGTGTGGAGGATGTTATCAGCTTAAGACAAAGGTTTGATTAATAAAAAAATATGACTTTTAGTTCTTGTTAAAAAAGCATATGGTATATTATTACAAAGCTAAGTTAAAAATAAGATGCATTTCCTTACAGGTGGTGATATATCTAGGGGAAATTTGATTTGGCAGTTCAAAATATTAAACAATGTTTTAGTCTATTTTTGCTTATTTAAGGCAAATTTCCTTTTGTAAAGTTGTGGTCTCTTAAGACATCCATACAAGACACTTTGCAAGGAAAATGTTGCCTTAAGGCAATGACAATGAATAACTTTGCCAAGTTTTAAAATCTCTGAGGGTTATATTTAAACATTTCTTTAAAAAATGTCAGTGAGCCTCTTGTGGGTATTCTCAACACTATCCAGTTGTCATTTATTAATATATTTTACTAACTATACTAAAACATTTTCCAATTAGTTTTGCTACCTCAATTTCAGTAAAGTTCTGCCATTGGCATTTTACTTTGAGCTCTAAAAGCATATTCCAGTTACTCTGTATTCCACATATTATGTAAATATTATGTTGGGAATGATAAAAGAAAATTATTTTTATTAACGATGAGAAAAAGGTTTTCATGCTCATGTGAATTAATTTTTTTTATCAAATATTTGTCATATCAGAAAGAAGGACAACTATCTGAAAAGACAATTCTTCCAGATTTTCCTATAAATATGTTCCATAAAGTAATTGGACTCTCCAATGCCATCTTGTGGCTTTTCAGGATTGATGAAAATGCAGTAATAAACACAGAATGCAGAGAGAAAATAAACATGGGAAGAAAACTTCCAATGAATTATTGCTCAGAGATTATTTTAATTGCTCCTCATGTTTTCCAAACATTTAGGTTCTCTATTGCCTTAGGTTTTTAAACAAAGTATATAGATTTCTGCTATATTTTGGGCTATTTTTATAATAGCAATTTTCACTGAGATTTTCTAAGGAAACAAAAAATATTGTATTTTTCATGATATTATCATCATGTCAATTTGTAGCCCTGTATTATCAGAATTCATATTATGAAGGCAAGTACATTCATATAATTAAAAAAATTCTCTTTTAATATGTTGCTGCCATTAAGGTCTTGTTATTTTAATAATTCAGGTGTCAAAAGTAGAAAAAGTCATTAAAGATTTTTCAGTTGCTCAGTAATATAAATAAGAGCTGCTGGTAGAAATATAGAAGTGAATAACGTGTGAATAGATCTGTGTTTCATAGCTTATGTTTTCCTGCTAGTCTATGGAACTGGGCCTGCAATAGGAGATGGGAGGGCCTGAGGACAGTCAAGTTAAATGGAAAGTACTAATCACCAGACAGAGTTATCTATCTTGAAAAAGCAATTGTTCTTATCTCCATATCCCAAAAGAATAATATCCAAGAGAAATTCTTGGTTGACAACGTTTTGTTTTTAAAAAATAAAAAAAAATCCAAAGGATCTTAGCTGTCATAAGTGCTTTTTCAAATAAAAATCATGTATCACACACACAAGTATACACACAAACACACGTACACAAATACTAACATGCTAACAATTTTTTCAAATTTTGAAGCAAATCTCTGACTGTTTCCAGTTATGGATACTCATATATAATATGTACAACTGTACCTGTTTATGTTTGCTTCTTTTAGGGTTTTATGCATGGAAGCTCCCTCACCTTTTCATAGAACAAAGTAATATATTCTATACTCCTACTGTAAACTAAGTGCTTGATAACATTGTCATCACCTATGCCTGAGTAAAAAAAAGATTTAAATATTTAGATATTTGTTTGTAGAAATTTCCCTTCTCAATTCCTTATTTCACAGAAGTATGGGAAGTTTTAGTAATAGAAACAAGGCAAAATGATTTATCTTTGTTAGGTTTGATCACTTCATTCTTAGTTTTCCATATCCATGAATCTTATCCTGAAAATTGTTTATACAATTTCCCCATGACTTCGGTATTGTTTTTTTGAAACATATGGAGTGCTTATTTTTGTAACTGCATGCTTTTTCACATTATGAAATCCATGTGTCTGTCGTATCTTTTGAACTGATGATGCTATAGGCATTGTCCTTTCATATTCACTACTCAGTTCTAGTTACTCTTCATATTTAGCAAATATTTTCCAGCAAAGCATGTTGTAAACAAGTAACTTGACTGAATTCTCTGGGGGAATAAAAAAAGATGAACAATTTACCATCTTTGCTATTAAATATCTTGCAAAAAAATAAGTGATACGAAACACACAAGTGTAGTTAGTATCCTAGTACTGTTGTAACAAATTATCACAAACTTAGTGGCTTAAAACAACACAAATTTATTATCTTACAATTCTAGAGGTCAGAAGTCCTGAAACCCAGGTGTTGGCAGGTCTGTATTCCTTCAGGAGGCTCCAGGGGAGAATCTGTTTCCTTGCCTTTTCCGGCTTCTGGAAGCCACTTGTATTCTTATCTTTGGGCTCCTTCCTGAACTCAAATATAGTAGCATATCATCTTCCAATCTCTCTGACCTCTGCTTCCATTTTAACATCTCCTTCTCCAACTCTGATCTGCTGCCTCTCTCCTGTAAGGATACTTGTGATTACATTGGGCCCAACAGATTAATCTAGAATAATCTCTCTATCTCAAGATCTTTATCTTAATCACATATGCAAAGTCCCTTTTGCTATGTAAGGTAACATAGTCACAGGTTCCAGGAATTAGGATATGGACAACTTTAGAGGGTAATTATTTTGTCTATCACAGAGGTGTACTAGCATAGCTTTTGCATGAAACAGTTTGATATGGATGGAATGCAAATTTATTTGGGCACAGTATGGGTGAAAGGAGGAGGAAGAGTGTCAGGAAAAAATGTGGCAAAAGGTAGATGGGAGCCATATCACAACGACTTTGTATGACATGACAAAAAAATGCTGCCACTATCCTGTAGGAAACTGTGAACCATTGAAGAAATTGAAGTACAGCTTAGCAGGAGTAGCCTGACCAGATAGATTAGAAAGAGCTCTGAGACCAGAAAGTGGGAAATGAGGCCAGTGGTCTAGGTGAGAAAGTCATGAATTGAGGCAGTAACAGTGGGAATAAAAGGAAAAGCAATCGACTTGATTGCTAGTAACAACTAGAATTAATAAAAACTAGTGGCTGATTGTACAGTGGAGAGAGGGAAGTGGAGAGTGATTCCAACTGCTTTTATTAAGTTAAAAATTATCTTGAGAATTAATAGCTATTGTAGGTAGCATTGCCTGTCTATAGTCTTCCTGGTCAAATATGTTTTGGAGTTTCAAAATGTTATATCTTTTGTTGTTTGCATTCAGACTGACCCATTGTACATCTGAAATAAAAATCTTGATTTGGGGCCAAACTTCTCTCTGGTAGTAGATCTCTTCCACAGAACATCTTCCTAAAGTCAGATTTTCCTCCTCAGGGTTCATTCAAGTGTCTTCTACCCTTGTGCTTATCATGGAAGATTGAGTCAATGAGTCTTCTTTTGATAACTTCAGTGAAACACCTCAAACTAATACATGGAGGGATATTTTTTGAAGATGTCAATATTCTTTAAAATAAAATACTTATAGTTACATGCACATATATACACACACATACACACATATACACATGTATACGCTCAAATGTACATGCAGTTAACTATTCATTCACAAAACACTTTTATCAAGGATCTACTATATGCCAGATGCTGTGGATTCAAAAACAATTTGGATATGTGATTATTTCATTTTTAACATCTGTGTCTTATTTACCTATCTAAATAGTGTAAGCTCACTGAGTATAAAAATATCTTATACATGTTATATATATATATATGTATATATATATGTCTTTTAGAATCACTGTGCTTAAAGTGATTGCATAATTAGTGCTCAATATATATTTGTATTTGATTTCTGGATTTAAGAACATTGAGGAATCTCATCACAGCACTTTATATTTTCCCATTGGCAATTTATGTGCATGTTGTAGCTATTTTCTGATACTGGAAACTCCTTAAGGAATGCTATCTATATAGTTTAACTTTATTATCTTTACAAGCCCTAACCTGGGGCCTTGTACATGGCATTCTGTGACTAGTTGTTACATGAGCAAATGAATGATGGGTGAAATGAATAGTTTTATTGACATTTACAATTCTCTGAAAAGGAAGAATTAAAGTTTTATCTTTAGCTGTTGGGGTGACTTGACCATTCATGGTTATTGTATATAATCCCCTGCTGGAATTGAAATAGCTGAAGCTGGAAGCACTGAGGCTACACTGGAAAGTGCATCTGAAGATGGCATTTCTTCTTTTGCTCCAAAGAGCAGTTTTTCAGTTATTTTATTATAATAGCTATTGGGCAGCTTTTCCTGCTTCTTATCCTTGGGAGATTTTTGGCATATGTGTGTATATGTAGGTCATTTCATGAAGGAGAACTAGATGCACAAAAGGAATCCTTCACGGAAGGGTGCCTGGGAGGAGTGAGGCACGAGCCAAACCAGCTGCTCCATGCCTCCGTGTCTCCCAAAACAGATCGCGGCAAACCCTAGGAATGCTGGTGAATAGAAGTGTCCTACAACCTTGGGGGTGTTTTATTTTAATTCAGAACATGAATTAGTTCAATTTGGCAACTTGCACATTCATTCTGCCACTCTGTAACTTACATGCCGCTCTGCAATGAACAGTGGTGACTTACTGTTCGTTTCAAAGGCATGTTTTTGCTTTCTTTAGGAGACGTACTTGGTTTGTTTTGTTCAGTTTTTAATGATACATGATTTTATTTTAAATTTCTTTGGAAACTGCTTTGTATCCTAGGGTTTCCAGCTTTCTATGAATTGAGAGGAGGTTATTACCTTCTAAGTTTTCAATTAGGAAAACAAAGCAAGTTTGGAACCTCCGTTGGGATCTTGTAAACCCTCTCAAAGCATGTTCTGAATGAGACAATTTTTGTGCAACTAGCTCTAATTGTCTGAGATGAGACAATCTACAGAAGCTAATTGGACAGAATCTCATTCTGCAGCATGTATGGAGTTGATAAACAATAATTTTGCTTCTTTGGTTTTTTTTTTTTTTTTGGCTTTGGTTTTGTTATTGTCGTTTTGCTTGGTCCACCCTTCCTTTCAGTACCTAGTATTTTTAGGGTAGTTTTTTCTCTAATTTTAATTACATATTCTCTAATGATAAGGTTCAGGCTTTACATGCACACCCTTCCCAAACTCTGCATAATATTTCTCCTGAATTCTCAGCCATTGTTTAGATCTAACATGAAATTAGTAAGCTATTGATAGCCTTGAATCTCCATGCACTTTACCTGGATATCATCTTGAATTGTTTCAATTTTAATGTTGTGTTCTGAATTGCAGATGGTAGGTACAGAATAGTATTTATCACATTTCCTTTCTTATGATCACTACCTGAGTGATTACACTGTTGACATATTCTGAATTAGACAAGAACATATGCTCGACTAAATTGATGCCTCACATGGAAACTTGCATATAATGAATTTCATTTGTGCAGTTATTTTAATTTTTGATTACATTCTTTGTTTTTTTTTATGTTTTTTTATGCTTCCCCAAATCTGTTCCATCATAACTTAAAAATTAAGACTTCTCTGAAACTTGGAAATTTATTATGCATATTTTAAATCATCCTAACTGGAAGAAGCCAGGCTCAGTATAATTAAGAAAAAAATATTTAACCTATATAGATGTATGCCATTAGTTCTTATATTCACCTTAAATTTGATTTTTAGTTTATAGTCTTTAGTTTAATAAGTGGAAAAAATAGAATCGTACTGAAACCTTTTGGATGTTATCGGAAGGTTTTCAGGAAAGCCCCCTTGTATCAGATTATCTCGTCTACAAATCTTTTAGTGATGATTGATGACTCTGGAAGAAAACTCTCCATCAGATGGAAGGGAGGAGAGGAGTCCCAAGAAGGAGGCAGCTGAGAACACAGCGTAGGGAAAGCTTCTGAGGCAGAGTATCAAATAATAGTTGAGGACAGAGTAGGTATATCTTCCCACCTCTGTTTTCTGTGTACAAGGCTACACTTTGCCATTATACCATATTTTCTTGAAATAAAGTAACCAATTCACTTCACAGCAGAATGAGGTAGGAATTATGGGGAAAAGGATGGAAAAATGCCAACGAATTATATGGCTTAAATCAAGCATATTTCTGATGTGAAGAAACCTTCAGACAAAATTCAGGAATGGGAAAAATGATGTTAAAACCAGAAGTTTTGAATAAGGAAAACATCTAGATGCTGTTAGAGATCCTACTTAAATGGGCACACTTAGTTCATGCTGCCATGTCGTTATGCCATACCATCTGTAAATCAGTGTTCAATGACAAATTATTAAAACCTATATTCAAATCATGGTTAAATTTAATGTTGATGCCTACATTTCTGGGAATTGAAAGCATACAAAATTGAAGTCAACTTACAGTAATACATGAAGAGTTAATGAGAAACTATTTTCCTGTGTATATAAATGTAAATGTTTGTTCTTCCATTTTATACAGATAATTTATGTATTCTTTATGTGCTTTATATGGTTATATAGTTACATATTTATATGATATAATACTTGAATTGGAATGGGTATTAAGACATATGCTTTTAATGTGAAAAAGTTAAATATTTTCTGAAAAAAATAGGTATTTATTGACACCATCTAAATATGAGGTCTTTGGAATTTATACCTCATTTTGTAACCAAAAAGAGGTTACATTACCTTTTGTGACTACTATTTGTGGAAGGAGGTGGGTATTTATTTATCTAGTATTATTGCTTTTTCTTAGCATTTTGTAATCAATATGTAGAATGCTTTTAGTAGGTGTTGTTTTTGCCTTTGAATAGTCTGCTAAGTCATTATGGAGATAATCATTTTAAAGAAGTGTCTTATTTGAAAAATTATTTTGAGAATGCAATGAAAAGAATAAATCTCCTTTTTAATCAGGTTGTACAAACTCTTCTTGGGGTCTTACAGCTAGTATTTGCTTTTTTAGTGATTATTTGGAGAATGTTTAATTTAATTGGAACCTGCTAGGGATTTACTGAACTATATGAGA
Source organism: Microcebus murinus (assembly GCF_040939455.1). Classification (NCBI taxonomy): domain Eukaryota; kingdom Metazoa; phylum Chordata; class Mammalia; order Primates; family Cheirogaleidae; genus Microcebus; species Microcebus murinus. The sequence goes on from NC_134136.1 coordinate 103,442,473, forward strand.
TAGTTTTTTTCTTCAAAAAGTAGAAGATATGATAATTTTTTTTCCATTTAACATCCATTCAACATATAATGTTTTGAGTTGTCTACTATGTGCTACTATTCTAGAAACTGGGGATAAAATGATAGATGCTTTTCTTGTGGAGAGTAGGACCTGGTGGGCTTAAGTAAACAAGATAATTTCATAATACTTCATGCTGTGAATAAAATAAAACAAATTAGTATGATAATGCTTGGCAAAAAGCTAGTTACTTCAGAGAGGGTGGTCAGGAGAGGTCTCTTTGAGAAGATATCATTTGAGTTGAAACTTGACTACACAAAAACGTGCTTAGTGAGAATGTGAGAAGGCTCATTTCAAGTGGAAGGAATAGTGAATGCCAAAACATGCAGTGGAAGCAAACAAGATGTGTTTAAGAAATAGGAAGACTGTCATTATGGCTGACAAGTAGTGACTGAGCTTCATACAATGAATCAAATAGTAAAGTTTTCAAAGGGTGGAAAGCAATGATTGGAGGGGTGAAGTAGAAGGAAATTTTGGAGAATTATCTGTGGCCCTTAAGGTCATGGTTTAGAGTGTGCATTCATTCTCAGTGTAATGTGAAACCACTGGAATACAGTGAATAGAAGAATGATAGGATCCAATTTACAGTTTTCAAAGATTATTTTGGCTGTGGAGTAAGAGGCTACTTAAATCAACCTAGCAATATATGGCAATTACTAGGTCTTGGGTGGTAAGTGGAACATAAAGACTTGTTTAGGTATAGTTTGGAAGTAGAACCAAACAGGACTAGGTGACAGATTGGATGTGGGGGATGAGGACTATATAAGGGATATATAATATATAAGGAACCATGGAAAACTTCTACATTGTGGGAGCAACTGGGTTGATGTTAGGACTATTTGCTGAGGTGGAGGCCAATTTGGGGAGAGAGAGGTTACTCTTTCAGAAATACAGTATTAGGTTTGAGATTCCTATGCAAACCTCTACTGAATTTTTCAAGTGGTCTGTAGTCAGCTCAGTGGGCAGGTCAAGACTGGATATCTAAATGGAAGGAGTTATGGCCATGTCAATGGTATTTAAAATCATTTGCCTGGATGGCATTACTCAAGCTGGGGGTAAGTAGATACAAAAAAAAAAAAAAATAGAGATTGTAGGATTAGGCCCTAGGATGTTTCAACATTTCAGTAGCTGGCAAAGAACTGAGATGCAAGAAAAATTAGATAGAAAATTTGAGTGTGATTTCATGGGAGCCCAAAATGTTTCAAGAATATGAAATTAAATATTTTGAATAGAGCCTAGAAGTAGAGGAAAATGAAGGTAGAGTACTGCTCATTGGATTTAGACACTGTCAGTAATTAAAAGCAATGAATGAATATGACAGAAAAGTATAGAATAGTGTCTAGGCAGATGTCAAGGAAGCCAGCCTTGAAATCTTATTTGCAATATTCGTGTTATACTGCATCAAATTTATAATCCTCTACTGAATGTAGCATGCTTGTGAATGTTAATAAACGCCATTAGATATCTAACGGTGATCATGGAAAAGCAAAGAGAAAGAAGCATAAAGATAAAACTATTTTAGGAGAAAAAAATTAGTTAACATCAAATTAATTGAAATTTATTTCACAAACCCATATTTCTCCTACCCACTGTCCTATTAGATCTATTATGCAATGAAGAGCTGTGTTAATTATTCCTGCCACCTGCATCTAATGAAATTAGATGTGAAATTTCTGATAGGTACAGATGGCCATTTGAAAAAAGATCTATTCTTTTTTTCTATCAGCTGGTCAAATCTCATAAATTAGAAATGTTCAGACTATGAAATTAACCCCCAACCTTCTTCATAAGTATAGATAATAATCACAAATGACAACTTCCTCAAGCCCAAATAAACTTGTTTTATTTAGATTTAGAGCTAAAATAATATCCAATTAAGTGTACTACACTCACACATTGGGATTTAATACTCCCTTTGGTAGCTGTTTAACCTACTTGAATTATTTCAACTTAAATAATCGGATAACCCTCTCTCAATTTAGTTCAGTAAATTTTATGCAAATAAATTTAAACCTCAGAATGCATATAAAATGAGAGCATAATATGGTATTTATTTAGTGAATAATAAAATGAAGTTCATAGAAAAGGAGTGGCCAATTATAATTAGTAATGTGCCCCTTTGATAAGTTGTAAAGCATTATCCTGTTAAGAAAATTGAGAATATGTGGTAATGATGGCTAAAATCCTGTCACTTGCACAGACTGCTGCCAATATTCTCAAGCTAAGGATTGTTGAAATCAGGATTTAGATTGCTATGGTAAGATGCAGGCTGGAAATTAGGAGTCCAGATAGAGATCCATATGGTCAGATAAAGGCAGATATGGACAGAATAAAGAAGCAAAGACATGGCTTATTTACTTGAGTTGGGGAGAGAAATGAAAAATAAGTAGAATGGGATACAGTGATCAGAAATTAGTACATTAATTCTGCAGATGAAGAATACAATGATTAAGAATATGTTAAGACGCACATATGTACCAAATGCAATAGATATCAGACATCTCACTGTTAAAACAGGGGCTGAGATACGCAAGGCTTAAGGTGACCACAAGGTAAGAGGGGAGCAGACACATATTAAGAATTCTCTAAAGAACAGTGTTGAACAAAATAGCATTGGACAAAATAATGTTGAAGCCCAGAATGCCAGAGGTCTTTTGTTGTAACTCTCTCATATAAGGTGAAATAACTTAGTTAGGGTTGTTCAACTGGTTGTGTGGCCTGCTTAATTAGACCTTAAGATAGTGTGGTCCTCTTTGGATTAACTGTTTAAGAGAATTATATGTTAGATATATATATCACAGGCCGGGCGCGGTGGCTCACGCCTGTAATCCTAGCACTCTGGGAGGCCGAGGTGGGCGGATTGCTCGAGGTCAGGAGTTCAAAACCAGCCTGAGCAAGAGCGAGACCCCGTCTGTACTATAAATAGAAAGAAATTAATTGGCCAACTAAACATATATAGAAAAAATTAGCCGGGCATGGTGGTGCATGCCTATAGTTCCAGCTACTCGGGAGGCTGAGGCAGCAGGATCGCTTGAGCCCAGGAGTTTGATGTTGCTGTGACCTAGGCTGACGCCACAGCACTCACTCTAGCCTGGGCAACAAAGTGAGACTTTGTCTCAAAAAAAAAAAAATATGTATATTACAGCCATGTGTTAGAAACTGATCTTTGTGCATTACACCTTCTGCAGGATGCCAGGGACAAAACCAATTGTTGACTAAGTGGTATATTTGAATTACACAGATCAGCAAGTATAGTTATTAAAGGAAAATTTATATATAAAGAGACTTCTATGTGTTCACATATTTAGTTTTTTTTTTTTTTTAGTTTTTACCACACAAAATGAAACAACTTATGTATATAGATGGTTCAGGCAAACACTCAACTGAATTTCAGAAATCAGAAAACACATACTTTACCCTTTTAAATTCAATTATATTGATTAGTGAAGGAATCACTTTTTGATAAATAATTTTAGTATCAGCTCTCTGAGTTTTACAAAATTTTGGTCAAATTTAACTATTTATTTTTGGATCTTTACCATTTCCTTCTTTTGGATATAAAAAATTTGGAATATATTGTTACTTATGTTTTGTTTGTAATAATTAAAATGCCAGTGTTAAAGTTGTGAAAATACACATCTCTCTGATATTAGTAATTGTTTCCTCCTTTAAAGAAACACATATTCATTCTTTAATTTTACACATATCTAGATTTGCTTAGGTTAATGTAGAAGTGCCTGCTTTTAGAGTTTATACACAAGCTAATATAGTTTAAAATATTCATTTTAATATGTATAGGTATATATTCATAAGTTGGAATGTAAAAAATGAAAGAAAAACATATTTCTTAAGACAAACAACTCAGTAGCTTGAAAGGGAAGCTTAGGGCTTATAGTGCTACATATATAGTGTCGTAACATTGTCATTACAGTCTTTGTTAAATGCCATATCCTCAGGCACAATCACCCTAGTTACTCCACCAAGTATTATCCCTTTCTTCCAACATATCACATTACCCAGTTCCATTTTCTTCACATCATTCACAGCCCTCTGAAAGGATTTTCTTTATTCATATACTTGTTTAATGTTCCACTGTCCCTATTAGAATGTAAACTCAGACATAACAGATGATTTTCTTTCTTGTTCACCCCTGTATCCCCAGCACCTAGAACAATGCCTGGCACATGACAGATGCTCAATAAACATCAATTTAATGAATGATTGAATAATAATTATATTTTTGCTTCATTGTATTTTTCGTTTAAAATAATTTAAAAATTAAAAAAATTCAAGTCCCTTTCAATTGATTTTAGCTCTTTCTTATGCATTCAACTCTGTGAATTTCCCTCTAAGCACTGCTCTCGCTGCACCCCACACATTTTGATAAATTGTGTTTTCAGTGTCATTCAGTTCAAAAGATTTTTACATTTTTTGGAGACTTCTTTTACCATGCATTATTATAGAAGTGCATTATTTAATTTGAAATATTTGGAGATTTTCCAAATATCTATTGTTTATTTCTAGTTTAATTCCATTGTAGTCTGAGGTAATACATTGATGATTTCTATTCTTTTAAATATATTAAGGTGTGTTTTATTGCCCAGAATGTAGTCCACTTTGGTCAGTGTTTTATATGAGCTTGAGACATATAAAGTTGTCTGTTGTCATTAAATGGAGTATTTTGTAATGTCAATGAGATCAAAATGGTTGATAATGTGATTCAGGTCATCTATGTCCTTACTGATGTTCTGCCTCCTTGATTTATTACTTACTGACAAAGAGGATGCTTAAGTCTTCAAATATGATAGTGGACTTGCATATTTTCACTTCTATCAGTTTTGACTCATGTAGTTTGTTGCTCTATTGTTAGGTGGAGACATGTTTAGGACTGTGATATCTTCTTGGGAAATTGATCCCTTCATTATTAATTAATGCATTTCTTTATTACTGATATTTTTTTTCTCATTTGGAAGTCTGAATAATCTGAAATTAATACATTAAAAATATTAAATAAATTAAAACTCCAGCTTTAGTCCCAAGCACTATGCCATGCAGTAGCTTCTAATCTTGTCTTGCTTATCCCAGTGTGGAATCTCTGCCCTATGAGTGAGTTGGGGCACAGGTGATCAGGACCCTGCTATTCTCAATCTGTTTCATCTGAGAATGAGCTTCTCAATCTGCTGCACCTGTAAGTAGAGGGATGGAGCTTGGTAGAAGGGGGTATTACCTCAATTTCTCTGTTGCATTCACAAGCAGCCTCTTTAATTCAAAATTGGAAAGAATGAGAAATGCTGGTGGCCTGCTCCTCCCAGTGAGATATGAGACTGGGATATCCCAGTCTCATATCCCTGGGACATATGAGACCTCATTTGACTGGGAGGTAAAAAGAGAGGGTGCTCCATCTTCTTGACTACACCTATATGCAATAGAGCTTCTGTCTAGCTGAGCTGGGGGGAGGGTTGTAGGAGAGAGGAAGCAGGTCATGGCTCAAGTGCCACACACTCCCACTGTTCTTACTGAGTTTTAGTATATTTTCTTGAATAAATGTTCCTTCATTTGCTATATTCCCCTAGGGAAATTTCCAAGTACTTTAAATGGTTGGTTCTTTTTTTTTTAATATTTTCCCCAGTTTTGCTTGCTTTTTCTCTTCACATACTTTATAAAATTTTGGTGAAGGCTAGACATATTGTATTAGGTACTAGGAACTGTGGTAAATAGGCCTTCTAGTATGAGGATTTATGTCAATCTGGGTAGTAGTTGTGGTGCTGTAGCTATAGGTGCCAAAAGCTCCAAATTTCTTTACTTTCCTTGTTTTTGTTTCCTCTCTTGACTTTAGTCTTCCATAGGTACTGCTCTTCAAAAAGAGTCTGTGTTTTGCAACTGTTACAGTTGTAATCCACTGTTATTATCCTGGACCCCGTTGGTATGGTGGTATGGTATAGGAGAGGGAGAACATGCCATAATCTCGTGATTAAATCTCATTCTTTTGTTGGGCCTATTTCTCTATGATGTGACCTTCCCAAGCATTGTTTCAGTGTCATAGCTTTTCACCTCTTCCATCCCCCTACTCTCTTCCTTGGCTCCATGTTCTCAAGCTCTTTCTTGGAAACCCTCACCCCTGTTGATTGTACTTTATTTTTTCTAGACAAGATTGCTACATGAGGCCAGGTTGGAAGAATACCCTTCCTTCGGCAGAAATAAGGATCACAAAGTTTTTCTTCTAGAGATTAGACCTTTATCATAGAAAAGGGTTTGGGTATGTTTCATAATGGTTATACTTTCTCTTCCCCTGTCAGAGCCATATGGGATCTTTTTAAAATCTTCACTGTGTGACTCTGGTGGGGTTCCCGAAGCTAAAGCTCACAAAAATTTGGCAGCCAGTGCAAGACTCTGGCCCCGAAGGAGGCTGCCATTCTTATGCCAGTCTACTCTTAGTTGCAGAAGTTCATCAAAATTACCATTTGAACGGTTCCTACTAGGTTATGGCTCCTTTGGTTTCTGTTTAAAGTAATCATAACTCAGCTGTGATTCTCTACATGCTCCTGTTTCTCCAGAACTCAAGGTGGCAGTTTGCCCTGCTTTCTCAGTTCTCCAATGAATCCAGGAAAAGTCATCAATTTTCACTTTGTCCAGCTTTTGTTATTGTTGTAAGAACAAGAGTGATGAGTTCTAAGCTCTTTATATGTAGGAGCTGAAACCAGACATCGTCTCTTTCCGTTGGATATTGAATAGAGGAAATTTTATACTTTTTAGAATGCCACATTGAACATATTTTATTATTGTTATTGTTTTGTGTATATGTGTGTTTTTTGAAGTGGTTCTGGCCAGTTTCAAGTTTAAAACTTGATTTTATCCCCTTTCCATGGTATGGCTATAGACAAGAATTTTAATGTTTTGCAATATCAGTTTCCACTTTGAGTAAATTGTGAATAGTACTAATTTCACATGATGATCATAAGGGTTAAATGAGATATAAGACATAAATAGTATAGTTTGGCTCATGTCACAAATAGGTACATAATCAAAATATTAATTTTCTGTATCCATTTCTCTCTCCAGTCCCTTTCTATGTATGCATTTTAAATAGAGGAAAGGTATTATGACAATGGACCAGTCAATACTTGGACTAGAAGATGATGGAAACCACAGGAAAAATATACTAGTGATCTCAAGGATGAATGTTATTTATTTCAAACTTAGCATAGAGCTCTCAAGTGCAAAGAAAAGCTAAATTTGAAGCTCTACTCTAGCGCTAGTTGTGAGGCTTTGGAAAAGTTATTTAGACTCGATAGCCCACAGTTTTCTAATATGTGAAGGAGAAATGATAATGGTACATCTCTCACAGCATTGCTGATAATATAAGTAGTGCAAGTAAAGCTTTTAGCACAGTATCTTATGCCTATTCAGCACTCAATAAATCTCAGCCATTGCATTTTTAGCAATAACAATAATTTAATTATAAAATCCAGTGTAAATTATTTGATATCTAAACCTAAGATAATGTAGAGATATTTGTTCAATCACACACATATGAAACTGGATCAGACAGCTCTTCACAAAACTTAAAATCTCTTATCAGGAAATATGATAATGATAAAGAGATCACCATTCTTTCTTTATATATACTCAGTGATATTTCTGGAAATGTATTATAAGCAACAATTGTATAAGGAAGACACAGAAAAAAAAAAAGCCCAAGTTGTTCTTATGACCCAATGCCCTCCTACTCTATCATTTCTAAGACCTTAGATACTGGATTTCATACACCCTAACCTGTGAGTCAGTAACCATGAACTCCTGATACCAGTTTATTTGCAGTGAGTCACCCTTGTATCAGGCAGACCTTTCAAAATGATAGATAGTGAATAGAAGCCACCACACTGAGAGAACAATAGGTTGCCATAATCTCCTGGAACACCACTAACAGGAGACCATTAGCAGAATCAACATAATGTATAATATGCTTAGAGGCATCTCTAAACCAATTGTACCAGTCATACACCACGCACAGAATAAAGAAATGGAAACATTGACTGTGACACAGGAGATGTGTTATAAACTAGAGTACACAAGCTGGAAAAGGTTTGTGGTGCATTTTGGTAACTGTTTCAAATATCTTTGTCTAAGTGTTGTGACTTTTGTTCCAAGTGCACGTTACTAAGTCACTTTTTCTTATGATATAGCCAGGTAGCTAAATAATTAATTTTCACCAGACAGGTTCTGCTAAGCCTCCTCTAGAAGATGACCTTTTGTAATGTTGACCTGACATATAGCTGAATGATGGACGTGTCATTTACTGGCAAGCACTTTTCTCTTTTGGTGGGGAGAGTTTAAGATCACTGAACTTGTAAAATGGTGACAGGATCATGAATCTGGATATGATTGAGTGGTTTAGTAATGTACATAATTATCATGACTGTCTGAAAGCTCTAGGCACCTTTTCACTTTTGATCATGATTTCAACTGCTGACGCCTAAATTACAAATCAAATGGTAGGAAGATAAATCACGACGCCAGAGGCATAGCTTAGTCATGCCAGCAATCTTAATATGGTGTTTCGTGAGGGGAGGTTGACTTATCAAGAATAGGAAAGGTTTGTGAAAGAAAACTTTTTACCTCTTTAGAACTCACTTGAAAGCATAGTTTCGAATTTATAAAAATTTAAGAACAAAGGAATTGCTGTTTTGGTAAGGCTTGTTTTTGGACGTTGAACCTTAAAAGTCTCCATTTAAAACAAGTAATGATTAATGCTATTTGGAAACATAAATGTTTCAGTGCTGAAACTGTGTGTGTGAATTTGAATTTGTAATTTGCTTGTAGCATAACCAAATGAAAGGCTTAGAAAGACCCTGATAGATATCAAATATAACTACTCTATCCTGTAAAACTGGTAGTAAGGATGGACACATTTCTATGAACTAATTTCATCTAATGAGTGTTTTAGAATAGTATATGATTTCATTTATTACATTAGTTATATTTTATATGGGAATATAGAGTCACAGATATACCATAATGTGCTTTCATCTTAGACTCTGAAAATTGGTTAAGGCCTGACAATTTCTGAGTCTTCCTTGAGGTTTGTTTTTTTCTCATGTGATTCAGGGATAATGTTTTATAACTTGATTCTAATAAATTCTGTATGTAGAATAGATTAACTTTAAAAAGTCTCGTGGAATTTTTAAGTGATTATGGTATTTATACTTAAGTTCCTGAGCTAAGTAAAATGAAATTTCTTCTGACTTATAGTCTGACTGATATCTTGAACATGACCCGTAGCTTCTGAGCTTCCATATTTTTCTCCTGTACTCTTTGGTTTCTCTAATACTTTCTGAGAAATTATAGACCAAGTATTTGTGAAATTTTTGAAGTATGTACACAGTTCCCCTTATGTTTATATTAGGGGTCAGTAAAAGTGTTTTAAAGCTAGATGTCATAGCTATACTCACAGATCTCCTTAGTATTTATTCTAAGGCTACAAGAGTTCTGTAAAACCCAGAGAAACATGTTATTTTATGTGTGCCTATCTGTGACTTTCAAGTCAGTGCCCATCAGCTACCCCCCACAAATAGATCTGGATATGATCATTATCTTAAAACTACTCTGACATTATACTTTAAAACTAATCAGTTATTTCCTTAAAGAAGTATAGACGTGTCTGAGAAAATAAAAAGACATAAATGTTAGAATCCTTTATCTAAAGAATTATTTTTTAGAGAATGTTGATATGTCAGGTAATTCAAAATGGTTCTTGTGTGTAGGGGTGTGTTTGTGGTTGCAACAGAGAGTATGATCTGGAGCTAATTAATTAATTAAGTTATTAATACTTTGTTCTTTTACTGAAGGATTTTTAAAGTAAATATCTATATAACAACTAAAAATTTCTTGTAGAATATGTTGTAATGTTATTACAGTAAGTTTGCTTAAGCCTGCACAACTAAATTGGCTAAGACAAATATATATACTCTTAGGATAAACTGAAGTTTAAGCCAGACACATATTGCCATGAAGTCCAAATTTTTGTAATAAAAAGTAGGAACCCATTACTGACAAAAGATTTTCTTAGTTATAAACATTTGTAAAAGTCTTACAGGTATTTAAAATCTCATTTAGTTAGATAGATAACTAAATCATCTTTGTGGAAAATAATAAAATTGTATAAGATCAGAATTGTTCTAGAAACCCAGGATGCAGGGTTACTTGTTAAGGATAACTCCAGAGGCAAAATTAAATATACCTATTATCAAGTTTTATATATTCATTGATATATGCATATATAACAATAAAAACTGCATGAATTGTTTTCTCTTTATACCAGGGAAAGTATTAAATTAGATTTTCTTTAATTAAATTTTGATTCCTTAGTTTTTCTTTCCAGGAATAAAGAACTTTTGCTCTGTTTTTACTACTAGAATTAATGCATACACATAGTGATATATATTCTATATTTAGAAATGAAAATACATTTAATGGAATTAAAGTATTAAAATTTATCAGAGTATGGTCTAAATTTACTCCAGAATATCCTACCTAGTCAAATTATCCTTGTATATTCTGAGTATAAAAATGGTAAAAACAAAATGTACAAAATGTATAAAAATATTAAACCATTTGGGGGTGTGTTTTTATTTTTCCCAAATGGATACTTTATTCCCATGTGGAATCAGAAAATTTTGTCACTGATGTAGTATTGATATATACATGATTAAATTTTTATTTCTGGGAACAACCCCCAAAATAACCTATGCCTACTTCTTCCTGAAAAATGAGGAAACTGATGTCAGTGGTGATGATGTGACTAACTTAATGGCATGCAGCTGATTTGTTGCAGCTAATTGGTTGCAGAGTCTGGATTACTATTTCCATGTTTCTCACTTACCTAAGTAAGTATTAGTGTCATATATCATTTGGTACAATGCTGGGTTACACCACTCACTACTTGATCCAGCTGCCTTGTTATTCAAATAGCAGCAAAACATGGTCTCACAGGGTTAACAGAAATAGTAAATGTGTATGTTAGTTGGGGTTTTGTCAGGAAAGCAGAAGCCACTTCAGCTTTTCCAAGTTGGAAGAATTTCAACTCATGGATTTAGAGGACTACATAACTATTGGAATAAATGAAAACAGAGAGTAGGGAAGCTAGTATTTAAATTCATGAAATCAGAATGTTAGGTGAGTGGGAAGCCATTGCTGATTATATATGCAGCAAAGTGGACCATTCACAGGAGAAGCTCACTCAGGAGCTGCCACAGACTCTACATGTGCCATCTGATTTTGTTACAGCTGCCCTTGGAGACCAATGGCCTATTCTTCTTTCAACCCCAAAGGAAAGTACAAATGCTTCTAATTGGCCAAAACAATCCTAGAACACACAAGGAAAGGGATTCTAGAAAATGCAGTTATGCATTTCCCCTTGTACCAGACTAGAGTGTACAAAGGGGCCATGATAATGCTCAGTTGACAATAGGTAACATATAATCCAATACAAAATGATAACATCTGAAACCATTCAGTAAAGGATTAAAAAACAAATGTGATTGAAGATCATATCCTACATTAAAAAAAAACCAAATAAATTTGGGATGAATTGAGATGTTTTAAACTGATTAATTAAAAACTAAACAAGAAAGGTTAGATATTTTAAAAGTCAGATTCAATTAATACATGTACATATATACATATGTAAATGGTAGAAACGTTCCATGATAGTTCTTATTGTTTGGGGGATGCTTTTCTGGGCATTTTGGGTATTTAATTTGTTCCTAGATTTTTAAAAATGGAGAATATATATTTGGTGTAACATTCATAGGTTCTGCAGATTAGGATATAGACACAATTGAGGGGCCCATTATTCAACCTATAGCAGAAATTGCAATTTTAATATCAGTCTCTAAAATTCCAAAATCCTTTAAATTTGCCAAAGATAGAAATTTCTCACAGTTCTGACTTCTTCTAAATATTTTTATGAATGTACATGGAAATCCAGGCATGTATGATAAAGCTGTAATTGTAATGCGAGTTATTTGGACTTGAGACATTTTGCCTATGCGAAAAGAAACTATTTTTTCCTTTGCAAACAATATTACCAAGATATTCCCCAGCTTCACTTTATCACTATGCCTCACCATACCACTGGCTGTATTAAACCCTGGGATAAGGTAAGTGTTGTGTACGTCAAGATGAGGTGTGCCACAGGGTAAGGGCCAGAAATCAGGTGAGGCTTAATGACTTTCACATTGTATCAGTTAGCATGCTTTTTGGTCAAAAGAAACAGAAAATCTGAATCAAATTGGCTTTACTTATGACAGAAATGGATAAATTTATTATTTAACCAATATGTGCAGATTTAGGGAAGGCTTGAAGCATGGTTCATAGTTTGAGGCAGAGGTTTGGATAGCATTAGGTCTCCAGCTTTATTACTCCATGATTATGCTGAAGCTGTTGCCTCTCTCCCTCTCCTACCACCCATTTTGTTTGTTTGGGGATAGTATAAGATTCACTTGGAAGGAGGGGCTCCCTCAAACAACTCTTCATCATGTATACTGAAGCACTCCCCAAAGACAGACTCATCTACAATCTCGTAGTACCTTGTCTACATTTTTAAACCCCATTAAATTAAACTTCATGGTAGTTTTCAGTGTATACATTGATAATGACCCGTTAGACCAGGGATTAGCAAACTGTAGCCTATGGGACAAATGTGGCCCACAGCCTGTTTTTGTGAAGTCCACAAGCTAAGAATGTATTTTTATATTTTTTAAAGGTTATAGAAACAAAAAGAAAAGGGTGTCATAAACCTCATGTGGCTCACAAATCCTAAAATATTTACTATCTGGCCTTTTAGAGCAAAAGGTTACCAACCCCTTTGTCAAACTGTTATGTGATGCAAGGAACTGTCTATTCCTAACACATTTCTGTTGTGCCTAATGCAATTCTTTCAACATAGCACTCTCATCCTTAAACCGTTCTTCCCATCTCCCCTCCTAGGTCAAGCTTTCCTCTTTTATTTTTTGGGGGGAGAGAGGTGTTACTAAGGGAGATGTTATTAATTTAAGAGTAGAAAACTTACGGGGAATGGTTGGTGGAATTGGTAAAAAGGGATGAGATAAAAATTCTCACCACTGTCAAAGGATCTGAGAACTAAAAGGACCTTAGAAAATACCCCGTTCAACTACACCTTGTTACTAAAGAAGAAATAAGGTCAAGGGATGGAAGGGGTGTGCCCAAGGCCATAGGTTATAATCAGCTAGTAAGGCATCATCAGAACGCAGCATGGTGGTCCAGCAAGTCCTACTTCCACCAACTGCTGTAACTTTTGTGATGCTGCATCATTGGTTTACAGCCAACTCAGACATATACTCAGCTGCTGTATCCATGCCAGGACTGTCCCAGACTACCCTTTTAACCTGGGAATTTCCCAGTAGTCCACAGTAACTACTGGAAAGAGTGAAAAAGAACTTCCTCAAATGAATTTTCTCTTTCATTGTGCTTCGTTTTCTTGAGCTCATCTCATAAAGTCTCTTGAAATTTCCATGGTCCTTTAATGCTATGTCGATGTTCTTCTCTAGTAGTTATATTTCAGTGGCCTGAGCTTCATTAATATGTCTTTGGCTGCTTTTTAGGATACCTTATTGGTATCTTCTCGTTTGTGTAAATTATTGGATGAGAGCAGTGACAGCAAATATACCAAACTGTGGATGTAACTTATGTAATTGTTCATTCAAAGATTTCCAGGAACCTCTTAAAGCCTGCAGGTCTATTAATCTCCTCAGATCTCATTCTCCTTGATCCCAATCGTATTCCAACTATTAACTTGCTCTAATTTATGATATCTACTATGATTCCTCTGTCTCCAACTTGCCTTCTGATTTTTTTGATAGTTCCTTTTCTTTTCCTTTCTTTGGCTCTAATTTTTCCTTCTACCACCTAAGTATGGGTAACATTTGTTTCCTGTTGCTGCTGCAACAAATTATCACAAACTAAGTGGCTTCAATCAACACAAACTTATTATCTTACATTTCTAGAGGTCAGAATTCCAAAATGGGTTTATGGGATAAAATCAAGGTATTAGCAGAGTTGTGTTCTTTTTGGAGGTTTAATTTAGTAGAGAATCCAATTCTTTGCCTTTTTTACCTTCTAAAAGCTGCCTGCATTCCTTTCCTCATAGCCCCTTCCTTTATCACTCCAGCTTCTGCTTGTGTCATCACATCTCTTGTTTCAGACTTTGACCTTCTTGCCTCCCTGATCATATTGGACATACCGGAATAATCCAGGATAATCTTCCCATCTCAAGTTCCTTAACTTAATCACATCAGCAATGTTCCTTCTCCCATGTAATGTAATGTATTCACAGTTTCTATGGAGTAGAATGTAAGCACCTTTGGGGGCCATTATTCTGCCTACTCAGGTTTCTACCATCAGATCTCAGCTGCATTTTATTTCTTAATTTTACTGTCACTGTCTGCCTGTCTAAACAATTAAGTTATCTTACAAAAATATGGTATGATTCATAAACGTTATTGTTTTGCATCTCAAAGTTGTTATTTGTAAAACTACTTAAATCTATGTTTACTTCAACTTACACCTCAATTTAAGCTTCTATTGTTACTTGAATAGATTCCATTCAAAAATAAAATATCCGGTGACACCTGATATCATCATCTGAACCATGGATACTCCAAAAGATTAGCCTAAATTACCTTCCAAATATTATCTCTAGGTTTTCCCTTTCACTTTATGTCTCCTCAATATACCTCATTCTCTCCCATCACTATACTTTTTCCTTGATGTCTGAAATTTATTCTTTGAAAACTTTAGTCAGAATTTCTAATCATTTGTCAAGGTCCATCCCTCAATGGTGACTACTTCAAATTAATAATTCTTGATACCACAAATAATGTGTGTTCTTAACCCTTTTAAATACTGCCCTTCCAGCATAGCATTTTGTTAATGTATGCTCGTGGTTGTCATTTTTCTTTTCTTCATGTTTTATATCACTATGTGATCATAGTGTCCTATTTGACACTATGACATAGTGACACTATGACAATATAACATAGGATCATAGTATCCTATTTGATTCTCTTACCACCATCTACAGACTGAAAACATATCCTGCCCAGATTTGCATCTTCTAAGTCCTGCTCCTATGTTTGGTACATAGAAACTTTCAACAATAGCATTACCATGATCGTATTTAAAATTATACTCTAGGCCGGGCGCTGTGGCTCACGCCTGTAATCCTAGCTCTTGGGAGGCCGAGGCGGGCGGATTGCTCAAGGTCAGGAGTTCGAAACCAGCCTGAGCAAGAGCGAGACCCCGTCTCTACTATAAAAATAGAAAGAAATTAATTGGCCAACTGATATATATATAAAAAATTAGCCGGGCATGGTGGCGCATGCCTGTAGTCCCAGCTACCCGGGAGGCTGAGGCAGAAGGATCACTCGAGCCCAGGAGTTTGAGGTTGCTGTGAGCTAGGCTGACGCCACGGCACTCACTCTAGCCTGGGCAACAAAGCGAGACTCTGTCTCAAAAAAAAAAAAAAAAAAAAAAAATTATACTCTATATGGTTGCACTGGTTCAAAATGTGTGTTGAAGAATTCAGCTGTAGCCAACTATGCCTGAATGACTGTCTCCCACATTTTTCTTTGGGGGACTTTTTTTTTGATCTTGTGAAACACATTCTGTCACAGTCTTTGAATTATTATTGAAATCCCAGTCATAGCTATGTTGGGTAGATCAAGCAATTTTGGGTATTTTATGCAACATGCCTTTCTGTATTTGTGTATTCTTTAATTACATCCAAATTAACTGAGAAGTACTGTGCCAAATATTATGAATAATATAAAGATATGTATACCAAGATGACTATCTTCTAAAATCTTCCAGGAGGACACATTTCACTGTGACTTTTCCAACTATGCAAGTATAGAGCTCAAACATTTAGCATATTTATGAAACTCCTGGAAGCAATAAACACAGTACATGATAGAACCTAGCTCCTTAATGGTATTAAAATGTTTCTGTGAGGCCAATGTGAACTTGATATATGGTAGGATAATTCTTTAAAAATATCTTTTACTTGATATTTATTAGAAATGAAGTTAAACCATCAAAAAGTATGGGTGCTTACATGCTGCTTTAAGGTAGTTGTCTCAGTAGGCATTCTGATGAGGCATTGCTATTGATTGAGAATGGTACAATAGTATGGGAGCTTGCAGAACTTTCTTTGAAGATAGTTAATATAATGATGGCATCATGATGCTTGGAATATTAGTCCAATGTTGAGAAAATTACCTGTTTTTCATACTTGAATACCTATGCAGGTTTTGGAATATGTCATTTTCTGTTGCTTTGATAGATATGTAAATCACTGTTTTCCAAAACTTTGTAATTGTCTGTGTCATTCACCTTTCCTTTTACTGTTGCTGAAAAACATTTTACTCTTTACACTCAAGAAGATAAATTATTATTGGGGTTCCATTTGATTGGAAAGCATACACCTGCATATTTGTGAATCTTTAACATTTCTATATATGAAAATACATATTCTAATTAAATAAAGCTTCAAAATGTACTTTTGAACAACCATGTTAGCCTCTGATAATGAGTGAATAATAATTGATTAGATTATTGTATTATTTTTGAATACAATAGCAATGACTCAGTAAGGTTTAATTGTGTTCCTATAAATATATGGATGTTCCAAAAATTACTTCTTTGTAAATAGTCTAAATTGGTAAGACTCTGAATTGAATGACATAGATTTAATATAGCATGACATTTGAGTTTTTCAACTTCTCTGAGTAGTGATATTCTCCTCCATCATGGAAATACAAAAACTATTGAAATACTGAGAATGATTGCATCTTTATAGGCACAAATCACCAATATTAAACTGATATCAAAATTTCTACTTACATTTATTGGTTGAAAAGTTCTCTAGTATGCTTAACGGTGTACAGATAGATGTTCAGGAAGTAGATTCTTATTTGACAAGTCAGATGCAAATGTACTAGTTATGCCCATTAAATTGCTTTTTTTATTTCAGGATATTATGGGATACAAATATTTTATTTACATGTAATGCCTTTGCCTCGCCCAAGCTGGGGCTACAAGCATACCCTCCCCCCATACAGTGTGCTCCACACCCATTAGTTGTGAGTTTACCCACCCCCACCCCCTCACCTGATTGGCACCCAGTGAATATTACTACCATGTGAGCATGTTCGTGTTGATCAGTTAGTACCAGTTTGATGGTGAGTACATGTGGTGCTTGTTTTTCCATCCTTGTGATACCTCACTTCTAAGGATAGGCTCAATCTCTATCAAGGATAATATAAGAGGTGCTAGATCACCATTGTTTTTGTAGTTGAGTAGTATTCCATGGTATACATATACCATATTTTATTAATCCACTCATGTATTGATGGACACTTGGGTTGTTTCCACAACTTTGCAATTGTGAACTGTGTTGCAATAAACATTCGAGTGCAGATGTCTTTATTATAGAATGTATTTTATTCCTTTGAGTAGATGCCTAGTAGTGGGATTGCTGGATCAAATGGTATTTCTATTTTTAGCTCTTGGAGGTATCTCCAAATTACTTTCCACAGGGGTTGTACTAATTTGCAGTCCCACCAATAGTGTATAAGTGTTCCTTTCTCTCCACATCCACACTAGCATCTGTTGTTTTGGGACTTTTTGATAAAAGCCATTCTCACTAGAGTTAGGTGATATCTCATTGTGGATTTGATTTACATTTCCCTCATGATTAGAGATGTTGAACACTTTTTTATATGTTTGCTGGCCATTATTCTGTCTTCTTTTGCAAAGTTTCTGTTCATGTCCTTTGCCCATTTACTGATGGAGTTGTTTGATTTTTTTCTTGTTGATTTTTTTAAGTTCTATATAGATTCTTGTTATCAGCCCTTTATTGGATATGTAGAAAGCACATATTTTCTCCTATTCTGTAGGTTGTCTATTCACTCTAGTGATAGTTTCCTTGGCTGTGCAGAAGCTTTTTAATTTGATCAAGTTCCATTTATTTATTTTGTTGCTGCTGTGATTGCTTTGGGGGTCTTCTTCATAAATTTTTTGCCTAGGCCAATGTCTATAAGAGTTTTCCCAACATTTTCTTTTAGAATTCTTAAGGTTTCACACCTTACGTTTAAGTCTGTTATCCATCGTGAGTTGATTTTTGTGAGAGGTGAGAGGTGGGGACCCAGTTTCAATCTTCTGCATGTGGATATCCAGTTATTAAAGAAAAATTATGTCACTTTGGCTATCTCTGTAGGGTCAATCGTGTAAACCCTAAGTATATCCATTGGTAGACTTAAATGTAAATTTTTATTTCTATATTCTCATGTAGCTTAACTTTTTTTTTTTTTTTTTTTGAGACAGAGTCTCGCTTTGTTGCCCAGGCTAGAGTGAGTGCCGTGGCGTCAGCCTAGTTCACAGCAACCTCAAACTCCTGGGCTGGAGCAATCCTTCTGCCTCAGCCTCCTGAGTAGCTGGGACTACAGGCATGTGCCACCATGCCCGGCTAATTTTTTTTTATATATATATATATCAGTTGGCCAATTAATTTCTTTCTATTTATAGTAGAGACGGGGTCTCACTCTTGCTCAGGCTGGTTTTGAACTCCTGACCTTGAGCAATCCGCCCGCCTCAGCCTCCCAAGAGCTAGGATTACAGGCGTGAGCCACCGCGCCCGGCGTCATGTAGCTTAACTTTAAAGGGGTTTAATTTATGTAATAATTATTGAGTCACTACCATAGACCAGTGTTCACCTCTGGAGGTGCAATGATAAACAAAATAAACAAGGTGTCTGCCCCCCATGAAATCTGCAGTGTGAGGGAGATTATGGAAATATAAAAATAAAGTTTCTATTTACAGGACAAGTTCTATCAAAGGTGATATGTGGTTATTGTGGATACAAAATTATATCAGAGGGACATTTAACCTAGATTTATTTTTTGACCAGAAGGAATAGACTTAATTCTTTTTTCACTCAAGAATATTTACTACTTAACAAATAATCACTGGCTATATATAAGATAGGTGTACAAAATACATGTGGAAGTCTTTGACTTGGAGAACATTATGTTTAAATACAGTGTAAGTGTAATATGTGTGGGTATGTATATATACATATATGTTTGATAATATACTTTATATATAAACATTGTACGTAAAACATTCCTTTATACCTTGTTGACTTATACTGTCAATACATTATGAAGTATCCACATTTTAACCTTTTATATCTACTTTGAAATTGACTTAAATTTTAAGATGAACAGTCATTATTAAGACCTTGTCATCCCTTTGCAAGATAGAGAGATGTCCTGATTTCTCTGATTCTCTGGCACACACAATGTCTCAGACATACAGAGTATACTTATGGGAAGGCTACATCATATTTTAAGATTTTATATTACTAGGACATATTCATAGGATCATGAAGCCAACATTTTTGGGTGATACATTAGCTGGTCCCAAGACCTTTTACCTATAGCATCACTGTTCTTGCTCTTAGATACTATACTGCTGTTGTACACATGGATATTTTAGCCCCATTATTAGGGAGACAAGCTTGTCCTCACCATAGTATTATAGTAGGACATTCTTATAATGAGAGAGAGAACCAGTACATTTTGCGTGACAA
Source organism: Microcebus murinus (assembly GCF_040939455.1). NCBI lineage: Eukaryota > Metazoa > Chordata > Mammalia > Primates > Cheirogaleidae > Microcebus > Microcebus murinus. The sequence goes on from NC_134136.1 coordinate 103,462,199, forward strand.
GTTTCTTTGTATATACAGGTGTTTGAGAGGCAGTCCAATTATAAGAAGCAGGTCTGTCATCTTAAATCTGCTTAAAAGTTTGTTAATTATCTGTGTAAATGTTGAAGAGGAGCAATGTAGATAATTAAATTGAATTTATTTGAACATAGACAGTTTTCACATTGGTTGTGGAAGGTGCCATATGTGAAAAATATAAGATTTGCTAATTAGAATGCTTTCTGAGAAGATTTTTACATGCATCATATTTTCATGCTCAGTGGAAATATATATGAAGCATAAATATTATCTTAGGCTACATATTTCATGTAAATAATCTCCACTTTCTTAAATTCCTAAATATTTATATTATCTAAAACCTGAACTAATCTTATTCTTAACTAGAATTATAAGCTGACAGCATATCTATAGGAAAAATTGTCTTTTTATTCATTCGTCTAATTAAGACTAGACTGGACTAAGTTGAGTGTTCACTCATTATAAAATGTCACAGATAGGACTAAAAATAGAAGATTTCCAAATAGTATATTTAATATGAAATAGGTATTTTGATGTAGGCTATAAAAATTTTTTCTTCTGACTTGACTAGCTTATTTTTTATTCATATAAAGAATCCCCAAGTGTCTTACTCTTTTTTCTGAAATTTGAGCAATTAAATTTTTTCTTTACCTACAATGGTTTTCAGGAGGATTTATATTATGTGGTATCTATTTGTACATTTAATTAATTTTTCCTGTCAGTAGTACTGAAAAATTTTATTCATTTATTTGTACTTACAGCAAAGATAAATTAGAGAATTAATTAAGATGTGGGTTGTTTTGCTCTCCTACAAATATTGAATGTCATTAACATTTTAGTATCTCTTCTGTTAGCTTAATTAAGAGTTGAATTATTTTAAGTAACAGTTGTATGTATGTTTTAGTGGTTCCAAAAGTTTAATCTACCTGCTAAAGTATATTTTTCTCCTGATATACTGCTTCAAATTGTTTTCTCTAATAACACCTTTATATAGACAGTTTCTCTCTCTTTGCCCATATAATTTTGCAAACAGCCTCAGAGTTTCTGATGTTTGTATTTCTGCACCAGTTTACTCTTCTGTTTTAGGCCTGTGACTAGATCTCATATTGGCTTATAAATTTAGTAATACTAATAGTTTTGCTACTTTTACAGTTACTTCTTGGTTTCATTGCTCTAAATTAAGAGAGAAATTTAGAGTTAGTCTTTTTAGATCACCAACCAATTAGTTCATACAAGTAGGAGATCAAAGTCAACATTTAGTGTGAGGAAATTAAATGTGAACTAGCACTTTAAAATAAGATCCTAGTATCTGAACATCAATCCTTTAAACATCAAGTCCCATCACAGTGAAATATCCAACTAAATATTTCCTATCTGTTAATAATTTCCCCTATCATTTCCAGAAGTTTAAAAATATAACATGTTTTAGCATTATAAAATAATTTAGAATATGAAAAACTCCTTTCCATGTGCTTTTTGGCCATTTTTTAATTGGGTTTACTTAAAAGGTTCTTTTAAAAAATATATTCTAGATTCAAGTCCTTTATCAGAAATGTGTTCTCCAAATATTTTCCTTCAATCTGTGAGTTCTTTTTTCACTTTCCTGATGGTGTCCATTGAAGCACAATGGTTTTGATTTTGATGATGCACAATTTATATTTGTTTTGTTGCTTGTACTTTTGTGTCATATTTTAGAAATCATTTACTCAGTCTCATGAAATTTTACACCTACATTTTTCTACTATGAGTTTTATAGTTTTAGCTCTTACTTTTACATCTTTGATCCATTTATAGTTAATTTGAGGTAGGGATACAACTTCATTTTTTTGCATGTGTATATCCAATTGTCCCTAGACCATTTGTTGAATAGATTATTCATTTGCTCATTGAGTTGTCTTGGTGCTCATGTTAAAAATCCATTGACTGGGATATCCATCACTTCAAACACTTATCATTTCTTTATGTGGCAACATTCCAAATCTTCTAGCTATTTTGAAATATAAATATATGCAACTATTATGTATCAATAAAAATCAAATTGCTGTAAATGTGAAGGTTTGTATAGTATAATCAGTTCCATTCCAATGATTTCTATGTCTATTTTTGTCAGTACCACACTTTCTTGATTAATGTTGCTTTCCAATACATTTTACAATTGAGAAAAATGAGTCCTCTAACTTTGTTCTTGTTTCCAAGATTGTCTTTGCTATTTCTTGGTCCCTTGTATTTCCCAGATGAATTTTAGGCACATATTGTCAGTTTGGCCAAAAGGAATTGCTTTGAATTTGTAAATCAATTTGGAGAGTATTTCTATTATGACAATGTTAGCTCTTTTCACCTGTGAACACACAATGTCTGGCACACACAGACATTGTTATCTTTTCATTTATTTAGGTCTTCTTTAATTTCTTTCAACAATATTTTATAGTTTTGAATATACAATTCTTGCACTTCTTCAGTTAAATTTATTCCTAAGTGTTTTATTTTTGATGTTATTGTAAGTGAATTTATTTTCTTAATTTTCAGATTGCTCATTACAAGTGTATAGAAATAAAATTGATTGTTGTGTATTAATTTTGAATACTACATCCTCACTGAACTTTGTTATTAGCTCCAATAGGATTTTTATGCATGTATATGGATTCCTTAAGATTTTCTGTATACAAAACCTTGTCATCTGTAAATGACAATAGCTTTACTTCTTCCTTTCCATTGTGGATGTCTCCTATTTATTTTTCTTGTCTAATTTCCTTGGCTAGAATCTCTGGTACAATGTTGAATAAGAATGGTGAGTGTGGAAAATTCTTGTCTTCTTCCTTATCTTAGGTGGAAAGGATCCATCTTTTTACCATATTCATATATTGTTTTGTCACAGATGTCCTTTATTGGACTAAGGAAGTTCCCTTCAAGTTCCAATTTATTGAATGCTTTTTATGAAATGGTGTTGGATTTTTGTCATATTTTTTCTGCATCTTTGAGATGATCATGTGGTTTTAGTTCCTTAGTCTATTAACACAATATATTTATTGAATTTTAAATATTAAATAAGACTTGCATTGCTGGGAAATATCTACATTGGTCATGGTATATAACCTTTTTATATATCACTGTATTTGATTTCATAGTGTTTTCTTTAGGATTTTTGTATTTATATTTATTAGGGATTTAGTCAGTAGTTTCTTTCTTTCTTTCTTTCTTTCTTTCTTTCTTTCTTTCTTTCTTTCTTTCTTTCTTTCTTTCTGGAATGTATCTATCTAGTTTTGGTATCAGGGTAGTACTGGACTCATGGAATAAGATAAGAAGTATTTTATCTTTTTCTATTTTGGGGAAGAATATTTGAAGGATTGATGTTAATTTGCTTTTACATGTTTGGTAAAATATACCAGTGAGATATGTGGCCCTGAAATTTTTTTGTGTGATGTCTTAAATTATTGACTCAATGCCCTTACTTGTTGTAGGTCTGTTTAGATTTTCTTTTTCTTCTTCAGTCAGTTTCACTCATTTTTATCTTATTAGGAATTTGTTCATTTCAACTCTTTTCCTTTCTTATTCTCCTATATATTTTGGAATATTTTCTAAGTGTTTAATTAGCTTCTTAATTTAAAACAATCTAGTCCAGATTAATACCGACTTAATTTTGATTATATACGAAAGTTGGTTTCAATGTAGCCAGTTTTCTCTACTACTCTTTGTGCTATATTCTCTTGTAAATTACCTATTTATACCTTATGATCTCATCAATACAATTTTATAATCATTGCTTTATATAGTTTTCATTTAATTCTTATGGGAAAAGCAAAGTGTACAAGGAAAAATACATTTAAACTGTCTGCTATATTTACCTGTGTAGTTACCTTTACTGGTGCTCTTTATTTCTTCATGTGGATTTGAGTGACTCTCTATTGTCCTTGTATTTCACTTTGAAGTACTTTCATATTTCTTTTTGGATGTGTCTGCTAGGGACACATGCTTTCAGTTTTTGTTTATCTGGGAATGTCTTAATTTCTCCTTGATTTTTGAAGAACTTTTGCTGGATATAGAATTCTTAGTTGACCACCTTTTATTTTCAGCATTTTGAATATCTCATCCCACTGCCTTTTGACCTGTGTGATTTATGATGATAAATTGGCTGTTAATCTTACTGAGAATCATTTGTGTACGATAGTTGTTTTTCACTTGCTGCTTTCCAACTTTTTCTTTGTCCTGGGCAGTTTTATTAACATGTGCTCATGATAATAAAGGTGTGGATGTCTTTGAATTTATCTTCCTTGGAATTTGTTGAGCTTATTGGATTTGTAGAATAATACTGTTTATCAAATTTGGAAAGTTGTAAGCCATTATTTCTTCAATATACTTTATGCCCCTTTTTGTCTTTCCCCTTTTCTGGGACTACTACTATACATTTATTGATACATTGGTCATGTCTCACAGGTCTCTGATACTCTGTTAAAGTTTCTTCATTATTATTCTTTTTGTTCCTGAGATTGGATAATTTGAATTGCTCTATTTTCATGTTTATTGATTCTTTCTCCTGTTAGCTCAAATCTACCATGGAGCTTCTCTAGAGAATTTTTGGGTTTAGTTATTATACTATGGCCATCTTATTTTTCAGGTTTTTCCTTCAAATTTTTGGCTTTTTGCTTGTCCCATGTGCTTTCACCACCTCAGGAAGCTGCAAGGTTAAAAAATTGATACTGATAGTTTTTGCCATACATTGTAGGGATAGAACTTTCCCACTGAGCAATGTCTGAGGTCAAATAAAGAGAGGTCCTTGAATGCGGCTTTTTTAGTTAGCTGCAAGACGGATCCAATAGTAGTAGTTTGTGGGAGTGGAGCTTTGTGAGGAGCTCCAAACCCAGCTAGTTTCCTTCATTGGCTGCTAGGCCACTGTATTTTTTCAAGGCTAACACAGAGTTGGGGAGTGGGTGATGGGAATAGAGAGATAAAAATGTCACAACACTTGCTGTTCTTACTGAAACTCAGCCATATTTTTTAAATAAGTGCTATTTAGATTCTTGCTAGCTTTTGGTTAATTTTCACTGTTCTGAAAAAGTTGATTTTGAAAATTGTCTCAAGTTTTCTTTTTTGTTTTGTGAAAGCATAGATTTTTCAGAGTTTCATACTTCACTATTCTGGAGGTCCTTTTTATTTGAATACTTTTGTTTTCTCTCTCTTTCTCTTTTTTGGCTTTGTTTATTTATTTATTTTTAAATTCAAAATATTAAGGGGGTACAAATATTTTTGTTACATGGCTTGAGTCAGGGCTATAAATGTGCCCATTACCCAAATAATGTTCATTGTACCCATTAGGTGGGTTTTTGCCACTTCCCTCCTTCCCCCCCCCCCTGCTTGATTTTGAGTGACTTTTACTTCCCTCTCTGTACTTGTGTGCCCATCAGTTAGTTCCAATTTATTAGAGAGCACATGTGCTGTTAGTTTTTCTATTCTTGAGATACTTCATTTAGGTTAATGGTCTCCAAATTGCTGCAAAAGGCATTAATTCATCCCTTTTTATGGCTGAATAGTACTCCATGGTGTGTATATATATATATATATATATATATATATATATATATATATATCACATTTTGTTAATCCACTCATGTATTTATGGGCACTTGGGTTAATTCCAGATATTTATAATTGTGGCTTGTGCTGCACTTTAATGTTTATTTTTGTCTTCTTTATGATACAGTATTTTAATTATTTTTTCATCAGTTTATAATAGGTTTTTTTAAAAGCTATTAATGCTTTCAGTTTTTCTAAGAAAAATTCTAATATTTTTGGGAATACTTCATGTACTTTTCTTTTTTAATTATTGTTTTAATTGACACATAATATTTGTGCATATTTATGGGTTACAGTGTGATATTTTGATACATGTATATAATGTGTAGTTTTCAAGTCAGGGTAATTAGCAAATCCATCACCTCATATAATAATATTCTCTGTGTTGAGACCATTCAAAATTCTTTATTCTAGCTATGTAAAAATATATAATAAATTGTTAACTGTAGTCATCCTATAGTGCTATAAAATACTAAAACTTATTCCTCCTATATAGCTATAATTTTGTATCTGTTAACCGACTTCTCCCTATCCTTTCCTTCCTCCTATCCTTTCCAGCCTCTAGTATCCACTATTCTACTCTTTACTTCTACACGATCAACTTTTTTTAGCTGCTTTAAGTACTTTTAAAAAGTTTAGGACTTACTTATTTGAAGAACTTCACTTGCTGATTGTTTTTCTTCTACTCAGTACTTTTTAATAAAACAATTTGCAATTCTCTCTAAATGCTCTTTTCAGAATCCTGTTAAGATAATTATTCATTTGGTCACGAAAACTGTTTCTTTCCAAAATTAAACATCTGTTGTCATTCAATAAAAATAAACTAGAAATTGGAGAACTGAAAAATTCTTCCAAGTTCATCTGAACTTGAGAAAAATCAAGTCTAAATTGCCAAATATTTTGAAAAGTATAGTTTTATGACAGTAAACTGCAGTAAATTACCTTTCCTTGGAAAAGAAATAACCCGATTTATTTTTTTTCTATATTCTATTTTAGAGAATCGAAATCAATTTAAAGCCTTATAATTTTATTTTTGCATTCCAGGTAACTTCCAACATATGTCTTTAGATCAATACCAATTCGATCCTATTTCAAACATCTATATTTACTGTACATTATGATGTAATTGAGTTTCTTCACAATCCCTGCAATACTTCACAAAATTTCCAAAATATAACTGCATTCTATAGAACTCATTACAACAGATAGTATAGTAAGAGATAGCAGATGAATGGACATAAAAAGCAATTGAGCTTTTTCCTAGATATTTCATATACGCAACTAATGAAGGAGAAATAGGCCCTGATTTAAAACCTATTGGTGACCTTTATAATATATGATGGGTTTGAGGAACATTTTTATATTTGGTGGTTTAAATATCACTTTATAATTTTAGTAATGCATTTATGTAGATATTAAGTTGATGTTTTCTGGAAAGTGCAGCAATTATTTAATGCAATAACCACTTTGAAAATTATTTTAATGAGGTGAAGTTTTCTCACGAAATGTAGATCTTAAGTGAATAATTTGTTTAGTTTTAATAAATGTATACATATGTGTAACTCAAATCCTACTCAAGAGATTACATTTCTATTCTCCGCATCATTCCTTCATGCCCCTTCAGCCAATTCCTAAACATGAAACATAACCTATGTTATAATTTCTCTTACCATCAGTTAATTTTAACTGTTCCAGAATTTTCATAAATGGAATTATACTGCAGATAATCTTTTGTGCTTGGCACCTTTTGCTAACTTTAATGTTTTTGAAACTCATTTATGTTGTATATGTCAGTTGCTCATTTTTATTTATTTTCTTATTGAGTTTTTCTACATAAATACATGGCGATTTTTTATTCATTCTTTTGAAATGGTGAGTTTTTGAAAGTGGTTTTAAATTTTGGGCTATTATGAAGAAAAGCCAGGCTATGATTTCTCAAAGGGGACATGAAGTGGAAACAAAAGCCTAGTCATAATTATGTAGAAACTCGTTAAATATGTGTGTAATATTTATTAAAATATTTACACATATATGATATATATACACACACACATATTACACATCTAATGAAAATCATAGTGATAATGGCAGATAACATTTGTTTGGGTGTTGACTGTAGGCTCTTTTGTAAGTACTGCACATGTTTCTTCCCATTTACTCCTCAGAACAGTTTGTAAAGCAGGTAGATTACGATCTTATCTCTGACAAGTAAGCTGCAAATTTTAGAGGATAAGTGATTGTCTAAGATCATGCACCTAGGGAGTGGCCAACTGGGGATGTTAATTGTAGTTCTTGCATTGTCAAGCATCACACTGTGGCTGCTGCTTTCTAAAAGTTAACATTTTTTGAGCTCTGCTATGTGCCAAATAAAGCAGATGTATACACACACGCACACCCATTATACAGTAGAAAGATAATCTATATGAAGATTAGCAGTTGTGCAATGGAAGAATATACCACATGGAGATTTTTTTTTCTCCTCAGTGGATTATACAAGGCAGAGGCCACAAACTGACAGAAGCTAAGCAGATGTGAACTATTTGACCTCTAAAGGTCTTAAAACTTATATTCCAGTTGTTGCCAACATTTAAAAATCAGGATATCACACATTAAAATCTGGATTTCTGGCATCTTCTGTGAAATCATGTTATCTGAAAACCTCATCCATTGGAGTGGTCTGGAAATGACCCTCAATTACTTCCCTTGGGCCTGCAAGCAGCCCTGATGGCATATGCTTCCTGGAGAGAGGCACATGAGTTTGTGAATATTGAATAGCTTTTTGTGGAAATACCTTTAAGCTTTCCTTTGAGGAATTTCAGCAGGCTTTTCTGGGCTACGTACAATGCAAGGAAAGAAAGACACTTAGTGGGTAAGCTGAAGGAATGGGCATTAAGGTGGATACAATTTGGATTGACCAAAACCACCCAGCATGGTAAGGGGGACTATGCAAGTATATGGTTTCTGGCCTCTATGTCTTAGGAAAGCTCAAGTTTTGTCATGGCTTTTATATTTCTGTAAACAATGACAGAATCGGAGCTTTAATTTTCTAACAAGCAAAATGTAACCTAAACATTGCTAATTCCAGAAAGTGTCATTTAAGTGTGCTCATTTGACTTGAACATATAGGCTAAAATGCATTAAATTGCCATTTTTTTGTAGGTTAAAGGGAATAAAACACAAGCATGTATAGTGTGACATTTTAAGTTGACCTAGTAAGATTTTACTTTAAATGAATCACTTATTTATTATATCACTTGTATTCTAACATTCATTTATATATTCTGAACCAGGACAATAAAACCAGTGCAAAAACGTACTGTAACGTTTCCTCAATTGTTGTTTTCTTTAAATCTTTAAAATGTTTTCCTGTATTTGCTTTTTGAAATGTTCAATTTCCCTAACATATATTAGAATATTTATTCTATATTGAGATGATATTTCAATATGTTAGGGTGAAACCATTTGAGTTATATAAACAAATATTAAAGTTATCCAAAAATAGAAGATCCTCCTCAAAATGTTGATGTCTAAAAGACAAAATTATGTGGATGAACATACGTAAGCTTCAGACATCTTTTCTTGTACTAGGCATTTAGCTGTCTTGCAACTGTTAATCAGCACAGGCCTTAAAACAGCTGCTATCAGATTAATTAGAGGGAATCCAGGAAATAATTCAACTGAATGTAGCATTCATGTAAGTGTGTTGAAGGCAATTAAGAGTAACTATAGTCATTACTGAGACTTCCAGGAAATATGCCAAAGGGCTTGAAAGTTATAAAATGCCTTTTGCTTCCCAGTTATATATATATATATATATATGCTATTTGTGTGTGTATAGATACAGAGAGAGAGAGAGAACGAACAAGAGCAAGAGAATCCATATATAAACACATACTAATAGCAATTAAAATAAATTTGAAATGCTTGAATTACAGGGTGTTAATTCGCTTCTCTCTTTGAAGTTGAGGGGCTAAGAGGGGAAAGGGCCATTTGTCTAAACTCATTTAGAAATAAAATGGTTTATTTCAGGGTGCTGTACAAAGTATGGCAAGCTGGTAGATAAAATTATGTTTCATTTTTGTATTACTAGTTTTCATAGCTAATGGAAGGTTTAAACAAAGGAAGTTGGTATTTCACCAAGGTCATACATCTACAAGAAGGAAACTTCAGAAAGTTTCCTAATGAGGAATTTAAATCCTTAAAAGCTTTATACTTAACACAATGCAAGCCTGGTCACTGTGGTTACCATCAAGATCATCATCATCACAACCAACACTACCATCATTAATCGTTAATATTATTATGACTCTAAGGTCGGTTGTCTAGCATCTCATCTCATTTCCACTTTGTTTAGGTTTCTTGACTACTTCCCTGATTGATAGTCTCTTAGCCAAAATTTAGCAATGGAAAAATTTTGTCATTCTCTTTAACCAATTTTACTTGGGGTTGTTACCTTGATGAAAGAGGAGACTGAGGAAGAAGGAGACAGTGATGAGAGTGGGAGATAAAAGTTTAAAAGAATAAACAAAATATAAGCATTCCTTCCTTTTTAAATTTATTTTTTGAATTGACGAATAAAAATTGTATATATTTATGGTATAAAACCTTATGTTTTGATATATGTGTACATTGTGGCATGGTTAAATCACACTAACATAAGCATTATCTCGCATACTTATCATTGATTTGTTATTTAATAAGTCTACAAGCTGAACTCAGAGAAGTTCATTTATTTGTGAGAATGGAAATTTGGTGTGTGATTGCATCTTACTGTGCATCACAGACTTTTAACCAACTTCTATCTCTCTTCTTAAGGATGATCTTGAAAGACTAGCTGGTTGATACTCCTCATTTACAAAGCCCTGGATTTTTGAAAAGGAAACTTCAGTGGAATAAAAGGCCTACTTATAATTCTGAGAAAACAATTTTAATGTTTTTAAGAAATGTTGTTTTTTTTTATTTTAAAGAAGATGAAATATAGTTTGGGAATAGCTGAAATGATTGATGAGATTGTTACAGGCTGGAGAAGCGACAAATAGGAAATACTGTTCTTACATCTTCATGCCTTGCCCCTCCTAGGTAACAGGGCAGTAAGATGATAGTTCCCAGGGGAGTCAGGAGAGGCCTGCTAGATTGTAAGTCACTGTTTCCTCACAAAGGTGTTACCACAGTTACTGGAAACTCATTTCAGGTTTAGACTTACTTTGCTTACCAGGCTTTTGGTTTTTCAAGTATCTACCCTACCACAATCTGGTCCTTCCTTCCTTATCTTCCTCTCCAACATCCCTGCCCACTACCATTCCTCCCTCACCTACATACCAATGTCACACACCTTCTACTTTCTTGTGGGTTCATCTTTTGCCCATTGCCATTTTTTCAGGCCAATTCCAATCCTCCCTCCCAAATGAAACTTTCTCCCACTACTCTGAATTTTTTGACATTACAATTTCTTAGGTGTTATAACCTTTACCAAATGACCAACTATAGATTATGTATCTTCAAGTATTAATGGATTCATGTGGTTAGTTCTACTTCAGCACCAGAAACAAATACCTTAGAATCACTCTAGGAAGAACTTTAGTTGCCGTGTGGAAATAAAGAAAAAAATATATTTTAAGAATAAAAACCATATCACAGAACTGCAGTTTTAGCCAAACTGGAAGGAGTCTTAGAATCCATCTAGTCTAAAACCCTCATTCAAAAATTCTAGAAACTGAGGCCTAGAGGGCTTGCTCATCTGGCAAGCAATGGAGTACATTATTTTTTGACAGTAAGTACTAGAAATTAGGTCTTTTAATTTCCTGTCCAGTATACTTTCCACAGCACTAGATGGAATCTAAGCTTTGGGTCTACTATTCGAAAACCTTGAACAAAGATGAGATATCAGATTTTGACAGCTGGAAATAACAGGAAGTAAAAGGGGTAAGTATTCCCCAAAGAAGAACTAGACAAAACAAAGATGCAGTGAAAAGAAATGGCATATGGTTCAGCACACCATAGAGTACCGAGGCTGGGTAAAAGGAGCCTTTGGTGAAGGCAATAAAAGGGAGTGTTTTTCTGTTAAAGAAATTAAAAACAATAATGTGTTATCTCTATCTTATATAAACTTTTCAAGGAAATAAAAACAGAAGAAATAGAGCACGAATCTTTGCAGCAGAGTAATACAAGGCTTGATATAAAAACTGGACAAGGACCAAATAACAGAAAATTTGTAGACCAATCTCATTTATAAACATAAATTAAATGCAAAAATCCTAAATATAATCTCATAAACCCCCAAAATAATAAAACTAATTCAGATTTTGTCATCTTTTTGTTGTTGTTGTTGTTGTTACCATGATCTGGCAATTCCCAACAATGAGAGTGAGAAACTACCCTTCTTTGAAAAAAATCTCTTTTCGTCTAAATTTTAAATAATTGCTTCAGTTATGATTAATTTTTATTAATAATATATATCCAATTAACACATTTATTACTTATATGCTTGAATGAACATTGAAATCTACTTGAAAGTTTACTAGGTGAACTCCCAGTTATACAGGTATCCCTCAACATTCACAGTCAGCTATGCATGTTAATTTTGAGAGTAAATTTATAAAAGTTTCAAATCATCAGTGCTTGCTTCAGGTAGACTTCATGTCTCCAACTCCTATGGTACTACATAATGCTGCATTTAAACAGTAGATTTAAAGTAAACCATGTGAAGACTTTGATTATTAAAAGGTGAGGAAAACACAACTTTCTGCTATCTTCTTATTCTATGTGACCATTTGGCATATTTTATATGTGCCTAAAGTTTAAAAGAGTGAAACAGAATGCAAACGAAGTGTAATGTTTTTGATAAATGCAAATGTTAGGTCATAAAATTTCCTGAATTTTACTAGTATTTCTAAACTTGAAATTTAATCTTATATGCCAGAACTTATGCTAAATAGTGGTGGACAAAAATTACTATATACAAGGCAAAAGTATGCTTAGAAGAAAAATTAATATACCCATGTTTTTCTTATGTTTACAATATTATAATTCTGTCTTAATTAAAATTAATTAAATGTATTTCATTATGATTAAAATGGACTTAAAAATATGGCTATAAAGAATCGTTATCCAAGACAATAAATCAAAATATAAATAATTGGATACAATTTTGAAATAGCATTTTAAAATAATAGTTACTTTTAATTATACACAATACAAAATTCTTTTTATAAAATGTTTATTAAAGAACTTCAAATAAAAAGGAAAAGAAAGAAAAAAGGAAAGAAAACACACATACACACAAAAAAAGAACTTCAGTGTTCAAGGCATTTAGCAAGTCTATGTTGACAGTGAGAGAGCTACAAGCCACATCTAAGCATCAAGTTGAGATAGACTTGATCTATAATGATGATGACAAATGGCAAGGGTTGTTAGTATATATTTTAAGAATTTATGACTACTTTATTTAAATGGGGAATTTTTAATCAATTTTTACATTGCATATTTCAACGAGTTGTTTTTAGAATGGAAACTCAGGATGTAAGTCTTACACCCAAAGAGAGCTTGAGGAAATTAATTCATTAGGAAAATATAAGGAGGATATAATGACATCAGTTACCTCTGTTTAAAAAAAAACTCTCAGAAAAGAACCAGTAAGTAAAGGGGAATTTTAGAAAATATAGTAGAGTTTAAAACTGCCGAGTATTTGAGCATAAGTGTGTTGCTTTGAGAGATAAGGAAAAATACCACACAAATTAAGAAGTGCTAGTTACATCTCTTTGAGTGTACCAAAATGATACTGGGCATTGTGGCCTCAATTATTTATCACTTGAAGATGACTTATGGATATAACATTCTAAAGCAACAGAGAGACTGAAAGCAACTTTATATAAGAATAGATTTCACAAAACACATTTTAAACTTAGTATTGAAATAATTTTATACCCATAGAATTTGCAAAAATACTAGAGTTCCCCTGTGACTTTCACCTATCTTCCCCTGATAATAACATTTTACCTAACTATAGTACATTTTCAAAACCAGAAAACTGGTGCAAATAATACTATTACCTTAACACAGACCTTAATCAGATTTCATCAGCAAACACACTTTTTTAACACTAAATTTTTGGAAGGATTTTTAAAGTATATCCTCTTTATAAATCTTATTTTTATGTGTGTGAGAGAAAACACTTAAATTTAATTTAATAAAGAACATATATTTATTTATTAACTTTCTGACTGTGGGTACAGTATCTTTGGACTTTATCTCTTTTTTCCACGTCTTAGGAAGACTTAAGCTGCTTTGTCTAAGTTGTACTTCCCAATGAAATTACCACTGGGACTAGAACCACTGGAAGCTAGAATGAGACAGACACAGTAGTAATTGGAGCTGTGGGGAAACCTTAGGCTATGTCCTCCAAATCAGCTTCTTAACAGCAACAGGCATGAAACCTAATTTACAATGGAAATATGTTTTATATGTGTTATCTCACAATAGTCCTGTTTCTGAACAAATCTACTTCAGTGTAACATTAAATATGCTGAATATTAAGTATTAAATGTAAGCAGAGGATTTCAGCGGAAAAGAATTTTCAATATAATTGGAAAAATATTGTCAATGTTTGTCAAAATGTGACTATTTGAATATTCTAATATCCTAAGCTTAAAGGCAACCTATAAATCTTTTTGAAATTTCTTTTCCAATTTTTATTGTAGCAAAGTATGCAATACTTAATATCCCAATAGTCTACCAGTAGATAAATTGACACTTACTTGTGTTCACCACAAAGCCTTTTATGGGTAGGAGATTGAGAACTTTTTAATAAGCATTATACTATAATGTATAACTTAACAGGATAATTTACATAAAAAATCCAACTCGTAGACTAAATTGATCATCAAGCATTACATGTTACATATTTAAAATTAGAAAGCACAGAGACACATTTTAGAGATAATAGTAAAAGCTTTTTAGCACACAAATAAAGTTAGTAGAAGAAAAACAGGTAAAACGAAAAATATTATTAACCTTGTAGGACATTACTAAGAGTACTTTGCCTAAAATTGGTTTATAAACAAAGAAAAAAGCCTTATACTCACAAAGCCCTCTATTTCTAGTGTAAATTAAAAAGGAAGGAAATGGCCATGAAATTGGCAATCATCATATAAGCAATTGCTCTCTACCTTTGGTGCACATCGTAATTGCCTGGGGAGTGATTTTGCAATACCACAGATAAAATCTGGTAAGTTGTAGTCTGAAATATATCAAGCAAAACACATTTTTTTTCTATGACAGGCAAAAGGCCAAGTGTGGTATCATTGGTTTCTGTGTAGTGTATTTTTTCCAGGACTAGTTTATAGATTATTTAAAAGTATTATTAGTCATGTTTACTTACGTTACACACTTATATATTTGACTAAATATTTCAAATAGAGATTATGAATAAGGAAATAAAATAATGTGCAATGGCATAATAATTAGATTTATCTAAATTCTGAGTTCTAAGCATACCAATGAGCTGAAATGGCAGTATAACTCAAAAGTAGATAATATAGGGAGAAATGTAATGATCTCATTTCCCAAACCTTTCTCAGCTGATGGTACCTTAATTAATTTCCCTGGTTTGTCACTTCTTCCATGATATTTATAAATAATTAGGAACATTTTAAAGCTTTTCTAGCTATAACTTGGAACCTTATATATTTAGCTACTTATGTACTTGAGGTATAAATATATTATGATTATGTTATTTGAAGAGCCTGGCAAGAATGGAGACTAGAGTTGAAGTAACCAGAGCTGAGGGGGAGGGGATGTGTTATGGTGTTGATGTTAAAAATGGTTTTAAAATATGGCTATGTAAAAATTTTTATTACTTATATTTTTTAAACTATTCAACATGTATAAAAATATAGTTCAATGGAAAAACTATAGGTATTAACATTGCTTAATTCTGTGCTTTAATCCAGGCTGTGCCACATTTCAGCTAATGACCTTGGGCAAATTACATAACTGTTGAACCTCCTGGGGTTCCTGTGAGAATTTGAAATACACCCCAGAACAGCCTAACACATGGCAGACAATCAGCAAATGTTCCATTCTCCTTTCCCCTAATTATCACACAAGATAATTACTGTTAATCCATACATATCAAGGAAGTTTGCATATTGTGGACATTTAGTCAATATTTATTGAACGAATGAAGTCATGGATTAAATTTGTTATACTATAAAAATGATATCTTTCACACTCACTTAAAAGCTTGGCAATATGAACTGATAGAAAATGAATAAGTCTAATCATTTGGTGATAATGAGGATTAATGAAATAAGTTTTCAATGTAAGTTACAGAATTTTCTTCCATCAAACTTTCAAAATAGGATTATTTTTCTTGTTTCTTGCATCATACAGTGTTAAGTAGGGCTCTGTTTCAAGATTCTGATGTATTAATGATGACCTCTCAAGGTCACTTATGAATCACAGACAGAAAAGATTAAAATGATGAAGACATGCGTAAAAAAGAATACAATTATAGAATTTTTAAAATTTTTTTCAGGTCAAGCAATGCTAAGTTTTATGTTTATGTATAAAGTTGAAATACAATTTTCACTTTTTCTTGTTAAATTTAAGAGTCTGGGGATTAGTTATGTATCATCTGTTTGTTTATTTTCTATGTCTTATAAAAATTATTTTAAAAGGCTTGACAAGCCTTCTATACTGAAAAGAAAAAATGTATAAGATAATTCCAAACTGGTCAGGATCATTTTCTCATAAAATTAATGAGCTAAAAGTAAAAGATAGATGAATTCATAGAGAAAACCATCCTATAAATGTCCCAGGTACCATCTATTAAAATATGTTGCTGGTAGATGTATAAACTTTCAAGTATATGGCTATAATCATTATTAAAAATATGCTATGTTTCTATTGTTATTTCATTGTTTAGTTCCCTTGACACTAGATTGTCAGTTTAGTACATCATTTACTGTGGATATTTTGGATAATTTGATTCTTTGGATTATCTAAAAATAATAACAATATCTCAAATTTATATATATATTATATATTTGAGGTTTAAAAAACATGTTATATAAATTGAGAATTAACTGTAGGAATTGCTACAGATTCAAATTTTACTTTATTCTATATCTTGATTTGTGGAAAACTAAACTTTGCTTGGTGGTAAGAACAATGGCATTAGAACATGAACATGAGATATTCAGAAGCATATGTTGGTAAGGCATGCCTTATTTGAGTTTCAGGTGCTTGCTCATTAAGATAAAATTTTTGTTAGGCAGTTTGTATTGGGAGTTTGTTACTTAAAAATCAATGGTTCAAATGGTGATCTAGCACCTCTTGTATTATCCTAGATAGAGCTGGAGCCCATTCTACTAAGTGAAGTATCACAAGAATGGAAAAACAAGCACCACATGTAGTCACCATCAAGCCCGTATTAACTGATCAACACTTAAATTGCACATATAGTAATAACATTCATCGGGTGTTGGGCAGATGGGGGAGGGGATGAGTATATACACACCTAATGGGTGCAGTGTGCACCATCTGGGGGATGGACACGCTTGAAGCTCTGACTCGGGTGGGGCAAAAACAATATATGTAACCTAAACATTTGTACCCCTGTAAAATGCTGAAATAAGTCAATGGTTAGAATTCTCTGCTGGATTGTTTCAATAGCCTCTTTACTGGTGTCCCAGTGACCCCCACTGCCTAACTTTCTGAGCTTATCTCCTAACATTTCCCCTCTTGCTCCATTCTTAGTAAACAAGCCCATTCATAACCATTGGTGATGTCTTTTCATTTCCTCCCATCAAGAGGTAGAGTTTACATTCCCACCTCTTGAATCATGTCTGACCTTGGGATTTGCTTCGACAAATATAATATGTTAAAATTGACATCATGCCATTTCTCAGCTTAGACCTCAAGAGACCTTGAATGCTTCCACTTGTTCTCTTGGAAACCAGCCACCACCAGATGATAAAATACATGTGGCTTGCTCATTCCAACCAACCATCAGGCATGAGGATGGCCACTCTAGAACAACAAAAACCCTAGTCTTGGCTAGGCTCACTTACAGATTTGAATCAGCTGTTAGGGATATTCATGTCTTACTTTAAGACATGGCCATTTATAATCTCTATACTGTTATAATTCTTCTAAGAAGATATGAGAGATATTATGGAAGATATAAGATTAATGGGCTTCCATAGAGTTTTCTATGACTTTTTATGTCTCATGAGGAAGATCCTTTACTGAAACAAAACAAAACAAAACTATTTGTCTCTATAAAGAATTTACTTTCCCACATACTATTTTAATTTTATAGGATTAAATATTTCTATGTTTGGAAATGTGGCTTAAACTGGCTATAAATAGGAAAGAATATATTACTTGATTGATATATATAGTGTTTCCTTAAGAAGAGAGAAATGCAGTTCTTATTGTATTATTGGCATCGTATACAATTTGATAACATTCAGTATTGACTCTTCAATATCACAGTTCTTGGAAAAAGCATTGGTTCTCATTTTAAGATTACCTACATCTTTAGGGAGTTTGAAAGCAAGTGCCAAGAAAGGATACAAAAGATGTTCTGTTGATGATATGACAGGCAAAATATGACAACCTTTATGAAACCTTCTCTTGTGAATTTAATTCCAAAGACAACCAGGGTGGAGGTGGAAGTAAAAGATATGATGTGTGCTGTTATTATAAGTGCATTCCAAAGGTAAAGAATCAGAGTTCATACAGAAGGAATCGTGTAGGTTCTTGTTTATTACACATTTTCCCCCAGGGTTTACAGTTTAGGGAATAGGCACACATGCATTAGATATGTATAGTCCAAGCTAAATATGCCATATTGAAATTGATATGATGTATGACATTATTAAAACAATTAGATTCTTCTCAAATTCTCACTTTTTATGTTATTTTTGGCATATTTTATTTGCTAAGAAGACAAATATTTATTGAGGTCATCAATCTCGTAAAATCTCTCCTCATATGACTTAAAATAATCTAGCTATGTTAGAGTAAAGGGAGAATATTCTGTGTCACTACATCTGGTCAACTCAGGATTTAACCAGAGGGTTCAGGGTACTTTTGGTCTAAATAATATCCTTTTAATATTTAAATTATTGATTCTCCCAAATCCAATGGCAATTTGAAATATCCACTGAATACTTGAATTTCATAGACAAGCAGTAAACTTTTTTACTTTATAATTTTATTTGAACAAGATTAATCCTCATATATGATATATAAATAAATCAGGGGATTCTATTGAATACTAATATCACACATTCATATATTCAAATTTTGTAAGATAAAAAAGATTTCATATTCTTAAAGACTATTTTTAGAGCAATTTTAGTTTCACAGCAAAACTGAGAGGAAGGTACAGGGATTTCCCATACACCTTTGCATATGCGTAGTCTCTCATTAGGAACATTCCCCACTAGAGCAGTACATTTGTTACAATCAATGAACCTATATTGACATTATCACTCAAAGTCCATAGTTTTCATTAGGGTTCACTCTTGGTGCTGGCGTTCACTCCATGTCTTTTCATGGTTTGATAACTCATTCTTTTTTTTTATTTCAGAATATTACAGAGGTACAAACATTTGGTTACATAAATTGCTTTTGTAAAGCACTGAATAATATTCCATTGTCTGGATATACCAAAGTTTGTTTATCCGTTTACCTACTGAAGGACATCTTGGTTGCATCTGAGTTTTTGCAGTTATGAATAAAGTTGCTATAAACAACCATGTGCAGGTTTTTGTTTGGATATAAATTTTCAACTCCCTTGAGTTAATTCCAAGGAGTGTGATTGCTATGTCACATTATAAGAGTTGTGTATGCTCAATTTTATAAGAAACTGCCAAACTGTCTTTCAGCATGGCTGTACCATTTTGCATTTCTACCTGAATAAAAGTTTCTCTTGCTCCATATCCTTGCCAGCATTTAGTGTTGTCAATATTCTGGTTTCTGGCCATTCTAATAGGTATGTAGTGGTATCTCATTGTTGTTGAAGATTTCATTTTTAGTCATAAACATCATGTATCATTGGAAGAATATGAGAAACCATTGGTAAAAGTCACCAATCAGTGTATGAACTTATCCTGCAGTTTTCTGTTTTAAGCTATCATCTCATTCAGCATACCTTTGAAACCATTTATGGGATACCTCTTGTCATGAGATCAAAAAAAGCTGTTTGCTGCTAAACATTGGAGGGCCCCAGGGCTCAGTCCTCAGGCACCTTGTCTTTGCATATTCTCTGCCTTGGGGATCTCTTCCAATATCATGGCTTTAAATATCATCTTTATGCCAATGATTCCTAAATTTTCATCAACCTAGAGCTCTCCCCTAAACTTCAGAATCATATATCAGTATGCCTAGTTGACATCTTTACTTTTGGTCTAAACAGGCATATCACATTTAGCCAACCCCAAATAAATTCCTTATTTCCCTCCCACACCTGACACTTCCCATTTTTCCTCAATGGTAACTTCTCATACACTCCAGTCCATTAGCAAATTCTGTTAACACTGCCTTAAAAAATGGACTAAAAATTTGACTACTTCTCACCACACCTGCTGCAAGGCACCTAGTCTCTCGCCTGTTTTATTTCAATAGTCTTCTATCCATTTTCTCTGCTTTCTCCCTTGCTCCTTTTGACAGTAATTTTCCTCAACATGGTAGCTAGTATGATTTCTTGAGTTACAAATTATGTGATATCCTCTTCTGTTCAACCTCGATATATAATGATCTCATACCTCTCAGAATAAAATCCCAAGTCCTTATAGTTGCTCATAAAAATCTTGTATATAAACATCTGGCTTCTCATTGTCTCTCAGTCTTTCTCCTAGTGCTTTCCCCTTGTTTGTTCCACTTCAGCGCATAAGGCTCCCCTGTTACAATAGATACACCTTCTCCCATGTCGTGAGCTAACCTTGCACTAGCTGGGATCCCTTTGCCTGGCATGCTTTCCCCACAGCTACCCCATGAGTCACTCCCCTCCCCAAGCCACCTTCTTCAGTTTTTTGCTCATCTGTCATTGTTTAATGTAACCTCTGGCCACCTGTTTAATATTGCAACCTGAACTTCGGCTATTATCACCACTGACTTATGATATATATTTAATTTATTTTTTTATTGTCTCTCTCCCTCCACTTAAAATGTAGCCTTCATGAGGGGAAAGTTTTGTCTGTTTTGTTCATTATTATATCCTCCATGCCTAGAAAAGTGTTCTGCTTAATAAGTGTTGATTGATAGAATGTATTGTTTTAAATGCATGTTAAATATTAGAGGTGTTTACTGTAGGGCCTTTTCTCAACTGTGTACTTATATAGTAGAGAAAGTGATCAATAACTTCTTTGTTTTTAATTTAGGTTTTCTATATTTAGCAGATTCATTCATTTAATTTTTTTCCTTCACTGAACCTGTTTATTAAAAAGAAATCTGTGGCTAGCCAAAAGCTGTGTACCTTTTAGCTACTAAGTAATATTGATTCATACTCGTTGGTTCTTTAGATGCTTCCAGACTTTGGTTTGACCTTTACAAATTAGTCCTGAATTAGGGACCACTGCTGGGCGAAAAGTAAGGTAGAAGATGAAGACAGATATTCCAACACAATGTAGAATAATTAGAAGGACAAAGACAACAAGAAAAGAAGACTATTTTCAGGGCTTCAGGCCTCATTTTTATAACTGCTGACACAAGCCTGCTATTAAAATAGTCACATTTCCTCAAATATTGGACTTTCAGATGCAAAGTGAGCAGTCAGATGGTTCTGTTAACATGACCTAATTTCCAGAGCTAGGTGTTGTACGTGCTTTAATTCTGAGTCTGTAAACCTTTGGACCTCTGATTCTTTCAGCCCCAAGCTGACGGTATTATAGTCTAAAACCTAGCACTTTTCTCTGTAAACTTTATCATTTTGAGTTTTATAAAATCTTTTATAGTCACCTATATAGAGCTCACAGCTTTACTATTCTATGGAGGAAGACTAGAAGGCAGTTCTAAAACAAAAAACAAAACTCCAAAAACAAAACACCCTACATTCAAAGCAGAATGTTTAAAAAAGTCTCTATTTCTGCTGAAAAGGGGCAAATTCACCATTGTTCTGCTGGCTAGAGGTATTGGAAGCATCTCAAAGAAACACAATTGGATTAATTATATTTTCATCTTTTTGCACTTATTCACGTTTGAGAACATCCACTTCACTGTAGTTTTGCATCCTTCTGAATTATATGAGAATGTGCAAGAATATCAAGATGTCTTAGATGTTCCTCTAGGGATAACACGTCATATTCACTATGGACTTTTATGAGTCTTATATTTTTCTTCCTAGAAAATCACATGAAAGATAAACTTCAAAAGTGCCAGGTACTAAGGCTGAGCTTATTTTTTTAATTCTGATTTTTAAAAATATTTTATTACTTTAAGGTGACCTTTAAAAAGTATAATAAACATAAATATAAGACTGACTTCAGAGTTTAGCCAATTTCTGTAAGAACATCTAATCAAAGGACTTAAGGGTTGTTCAGAAGTTACTTGCAATTTTAAGGTCAAATAACAGAAAGATGATTGAGTGATATGTACTTCATGACACAGGGGTGATTTTGAAATGATAGTTTCATTTTTATAAAATACTTGGCTCTAAATATGCATAACCTATAGTCTAGCATTTTCAACCCAGGCACTGTTCACTGAAAAGTAATAGTTACTTATGTTCCCATGAATGTTCAGAGCCATGCTATTTATATTAGTTAAAAAGTAGAAACAATCCAAATGACCATCAATAGATAAATACTCTGTTGTATAGTCATACAGTGCAATATTATACACTAAGAGTAGTTTACTAGTATATGCAACAACATAGGAGAATACCACAAATATTATGTTAAGCAAAAGTAGACAGACCAAAAAATCATATGCTATATGATTCCATTTAAATAAAGTACAAAAGAGGGAATATGAATCTATGAGGTGTTAGAAGTTAATATAGTGATTAACTTTGGGATGTTAGTGACTAGAATGAGGATGAGGATTGCTCCTGGTGCTGCTTATACAGACATGTTGACTTTATGAAAATTCGTCAAGCTCTACACTTATGATTACTTTTCCTTATATATGCTTTACTTTAATGAAAGATGTACTTTTAAAAAGTCCTATGTTCCAGGTTACTAAAGATCACAACAAATAGTAGTTAATGTGTTCCAAATGATGAATTCAATGGTCTTTTTAGGTGATCTCGCAAACTTTGTCATCTACTTTTGTTTATGGCTAGCCTGGGTTGTTTTCAGACGGTAAAAATAGGGCATCAGAAAAAGAAAGCCTTTCCCATGTGTATTAGATTCCTTCAGCTGTAGTAACAGATTACCACAAACTTGATGGCTTACAACAATGAAATTTATTCTCTCACAGTTCTGGAAGCTACAAGAGTGAAATTCGTATTACTGGGATGAAATCAAAATGTCAGCAAGGCCACGCTCCCTGTGAAGGCTTAAGGGGAGAATTTATTTATTGCTTCTGGTTTCTGGTAGCTGCCGGCATTCCTTGGTTTGTGGCCACATCACTCTAAACTTTAGTGCCAACATCTTCAAATCTCTACTCCATCTTCTCTGTGTGTCAAATTGCCTGCTTCCTCCCTCTTATAAGGATGCATGTGATTGCATTTAGGGCCTACTTTGACAATTTAGTCTCCCTATCTCAATATCTTTAACTTTATCATATCTGCAAAGACTTTTTTTTCATGTAAGGTTGCCTTAGATACTCTTCTAGGAATTCCACAGGTTCCTTGGATTATAATGTGGCTATCTTTGGGGGGAAGTATTTTTATGCCTACCACACGCCATGTGATACTCAACAGGATGTCAATGAAATAGTATTGTTTACCAACTGATGATATATAGGTACACTTAAGGCAACAATCTCCAGGTGTGGAAAAAAATTATTTTTAAAGTTATCCCACTCCACTATGTTAGTGTTTCACTTCTTATAATTGTAATCAAGATATTGAAAATGTGTGCTAGGCCGGGCGCTGTGGCTCACGCCTGTAATCCTAGCTCTTGGGAGGCCGAGGCGGGCGGATTGCTCAAGGTCAGGAGTTCAAAACCAGCCTGAGCAAGAGTGAGACCCCGTCTCTACTATAAATAGAAAGAAATTAATTGGCCAACTGATATATATATAAAAAATTAGCCGGGCATGGTGGCACATGCCTGTAGTCCCAGCTACTCGGGAGGCTGAGGCAGGAGGATCGCTTGAGCCCAGGAGTTTGAGGTTGCTGTGAGCTAGGCTGACGCCACGGCACTCACTCTAGCCTGGACAACAAAGCGAAACTCTGTCTCAAAAAAAAAAAAAAAAAGAAAAAAAAAAGAAAATGTGTGCTAAAGAGACTTTAGAAATCATGTAATTCAGATATGTTCAAATCTCAAATTTTTTTTTCAGATGGAACCTTTTATGGGACCCAAACATAAAGCAGCTAATAGCACTGCCCCACAATCTCTTTTCATTTCTTTTCCAGAGTTGTCCCATGAGATATACTGGGAAATTCCTAGGGCTGTGTGGAGTTATTTGAAAAACACTTACCTAGTCTTATCTCTTCATTTTACTGGAGACTGGCAAATGGCATTCATGGTAAAACAGTTGTTTTATCCAAAGATCATTCAGAAAGATTGGGAATAAAACCTGCATCTCCACTATTCCTTGCAATAAACCATCCTCAGATACCTGTATGTGGAAGACAGTGCTTCTACACAACATATGGTTACCACAGTTACATCAGAGAGGCCCATTAAACCATTGTCCCAGGTTTCTGAATACCACAGAAAATACAGAATGGCATAGGGTAGCAAAAAATGTGAGTAGGTTTATTTGAAAACCTTAACTATCAATGTCAATACAAATGCGTGTCACTTAGGATTCTGAGAATTACTTCCTGTGCATTCAGGAAAAACAATGTCCAGATCTTTGTTTTCTATCAAACGGCCCATTTAGTCAGGTTTCTAACCATATGCACAGATGTAATCAACATAAGTCATCCCTTTTGATAACATGTTATATCAGAGAAAAATGGAACTCCACTCTTATACTTAAGTTAGCACATAGATGGCTTTCTTGCTCAGCCTTGTCCCTTATCTTTAAACCATAGTATAGTAACTGACACATCTTATGTACCTCATATTAGACCTCACAAATTTCTGTTTTCTTCTTTCCCTGGCCTGTTAACCTTTGTTTTGATTTTCTGAATAGTCTTGCTGATTTGCTCTATGGCTTTATTCAACTGATGCCAATACTCTGTAGTTGTATTAAGATCTTAAAACTACTGTGTGCAAAGTGTACTAAAGGTAGTTAATGTCTGCAAACAGAAAATAAATTTAAAGGGACTGATTAATTAGAATGATTTTTTATTTTTATAGTCAGTTGAAATCTTTTGTTAATTTTAGCTGAATTTTATTCAGTAATTTTTATTTATCTGTATTTTATTTTTCAAATGTAAAGTAAAATCACTCATTTGTTTACCTAGTTGGAGCTCAGGTTTTTATTAAAATAGTTTTATGAAGGCATAATGACTAACTAAACATGTTGTGATGCTCATGAAAATGCCTAGATTACCATGTGCAAAAAAAAAAAAAAAAAAAGATGCTTCTTCCCAAATAATTACACATTTAGGCCATTTGTTCAAGCTGGCATCAAGTTTTAAAGCCTGGTCTTTAGTTCCAAACTTGTACACCACTACACTTTTTCAGGAAGCTGTTAGATAAGCCATAAATTATCTTTCTTTACATTGTTGAACCTAGCATTCACTTCCCTTCAATTTGAATTCTGCCAAGCAGTATAGAAAAGTATAGTTTCTCCTGCATCTGCCAGTCAAAGGAGGTTTGTTTACCCCATTTGGCAGATCAAGACAACTTGATGACTCTTTGCTAGGTCTCCTGCAATGATGATATGTCGGAAAACACTTTCACAGGCTACTAGACCCTATTATGCAATTTTGTAATGGAGGCTCAAGTTAAGGCCTCACACTTGCCGAGAAAGACTTGACAGACACCCTGCTATTTAGAATGAGCATGTCAGTGCTTTGTTTTGTTGTGTCTGTCTGCAATCAAGGCAATGGGGTATTTACCATGCCTCTGTATATCATTTTGGCATGTATGCTTGTGAAAGCTTGAGGGAGGTGGGGGTTATTAACCCCTTAACTGCATATACATTTTGCAAAAAATAAATTTTACTGGTGGATAGCCTCCCAGATCAGTTTTGGTGATGCATTAGCAATCACTTCTAACACCTGTGTATTAATACAAATTATTCGGATGTTTTGGAGGTTAGGCATTACCTCCATATTATTGAAAAGTTCTCCCCTATTAAAGTGTTATCTGTGTACTACATAGCCTGCTTTATCCATCTGTAATTAATATACCAATTTTATTAAAAACATCTGAGAATGCTGATTTTATAATGTCAACTTTAAATCTGGAAAAATCTCTGAGCATGAAATGGCACAGTAGTTGCCATCAAAGGAGCAGCTGAAGGTCAGGCTCTGAGGTGCATTAATTCTTCCAACATTAACTCTTATAAAAATGGCACTTTATTATTATTAAGTAGAGGTTCTTAAAAGGCCCATTAACTCTGGTGACCACAAAATGGCACATCAATTATAAATTTGTTTTATGTAAATGGAATCCCCAGATGACAGTATCATCATATTGCTTTGTACCTATGATCAAAATAGTCAAAGCCACTCTTTGAAAATATATTTGCTTGATTCCTTCGACAAAATCTGAGGATAGCTGAGCAATTCATATCTCATTCATTGAAGACAAATTGCCTCAATGAAATTTCTATTAAAGCTTAAGAAAATTATCTCCCTGAATTTGTCACACTGAAGTGGCTGGTAATGTAGTTATCCAGCAATACCTGCTTAAAATGGCAATGGAAGGTATTTGGTAACTTTGTTCCACTCAGTTGCTACACATGACCTTTGTAATCTCAACAGCTGCCTTACAACAGAGAACAGGGACACACACACAAGGATTCCAGTGAAGCACTAAGTAAAATTTGAAACAAAGATAAATTTAAGAAGTAAGTGATACTAGACTTTTGGCAAAAGAATCATAGAGGTTTTAAAACAGACAAGGGCATGGCGATTTATAGAAATGAACCTATTTAGATAATATGATACATAGTATTCACCACAGCTTAAAATAATTTATTCCCAAGAACAGCCCAGTCCATAACTATGGGGTTTTATTGCTGATATGTGCAATTCATTGTCCCAAAATTGGAAGATTATCACAAATTCGTGTATTTTATGGTTGAAAGTGTATCTATGGTCTCACAACAGCTTTGATTCACTCCCAATTTAACCTAGATAATTTGCTATTTTCAACATTCAGGACTAAAACTACTTAATATGATTAAGTTGGCAAAGCCTGCATTTTGGCATTTTACCTCACTCTACATCTTCTTAGAACTAATTTTTCTACCCTCTTAATTTTTACACATGGATATAACTCATGTGCATAAATGTAAGTAAAGGTATTTGCCCAGAGATATTTCTGCATGAAGTCTCAAATAAGATATTGAAGGAATGAAAGGAATTTTCTTGTTAGTTTTGCAGTCATCAAAATTCACAGGAGTTAATTAGGGCCGAAGCTGTATAGGTAATGGTTAAGCATGCAGAACTGGTGTCTGAATGCTTGCCTTCAGATCTTGGCTGTATGATTTTGGGCAAGTTCCTTAATCTCTTTGTGCTTTCCTTTCTACATTTGTAAAAAGGGGACAATAGCACCTCCCTCACAGGATTTCTGTGAGGACTCAATGCACTGCTGTATAAATAGCATTTAGCACAATACATCTGGTACACTGAGAACTCTTAACTATTATTATGGGCTACTGAACATCCTGATATAGATAGACATAAATGCATGTCAATCACAGAATAGTACTTGGCACATAGGAAGCACTCCATAAGAAACAGCTACCATTAAAAATGGTGGCAGGGGATAGATTTGGGTTTTCTAAGTCCTTGATATTCTAACAGGTTTTTATAAGATGGGGGAGGGTGGGATGGGGCACTTCATAAAAGATAAAACAAAATTATCAATACAGAATGTCTATAGCAAATCCAATCCTTTGCATAAAATAAATTATGAATATAAATGCCTGCAGTTTCCATGAAAAGGGGTTGGGATAATAAGGAAATCCTAAAATGTATGTGCAATTGGCTTCCAGGAAATATGCCTTTGAAAGGAAACTTTTCCAACCCCATTGAAGTTATCCACCTTTCCCAAGTGCAAGGATATTGTGAGAAGCAGGGCCAAGGTGAATAAGCAAAGATTTGGTGCTAAATTTTTATATCTTTTTATCCTGATCCTTTCCACCCTCATCACACATACACACACATGCACACACACACAAGCACACGTGCACATGCCTGTAATAAAAGTATGTTGTTACAATACAGGTTCATAATAAGTGTTTGCGAAATAAAGGCAATCATAATTCATGTTTGTTAGCCTATGTAAGTATGAGGAAATAAATTATGGCTACCGAGGTAACCAAGATGAGGAAAATAAAGAGTAAAAGAGAATAATGCTGAATCAAATATGATTTCTTTCTTTATCCAGGAATCATTTATCAATGACCTACTAAATATGCTAGGTGATAGAGGGATAAAGATAATTAAAATAGGATAGCTGTCCTCTGGGAGTTTATAATTTAGAAAGAGGAGATGTATAGACATTTCAGAGTAGAGTGGGGACTATTATAGAAACTCTGTAAGATGGGAATGTTTAATTTGACTGACTGTGGTAATGAAGAAAGTTTTCAAGAGAAGGTACCATTTTATCATATCAGAGTAATGAGGATTTTGTTGAGAAAACAATGGAAAAGCATGGAAAGAAATAAAGATATAGATGTATGAAATATAGAGGAACACTCAGAGAACACCACATATTTTGGAATACTTAAAGTATTGGGTTTTCTCAGAGGTAGGGTCAGACCAGATTCTGGTCTTACTAAGGAGTATTAATTTTCTACAACGAGTTACGGGAGGCCAGAACCAGAAAGGTAATTGAATTGGCTATGTACTTTAGTAGGTTTGAGACTGGAGGAAGAAAGAATAATTAAGAAAATACTGGCATTCCAGGTGAGAGAAAATGAGACTGAGGTAGTAGCAGTTTGGATGATGGGTGAGAAATGCATAAAAAAGAGAAATAATCAACAGGATTTGTTCAACAATTGGAGGTCCAGATGAAGGAGAGAAAGGAATCCAGGATGCCTCTAAGTTTTCGGGTTTAGGGAATATAGAAGCAGCAAATCAGGGAGCAAGATGTGAGATTTAGGTTTGGTTATGATATATTTAGGGAACCTGTGGGATATCTAGGGATAGATATCAGAGGTAGAGGGTGGGCTTCAGGGGATATGGCTGGATATACAAATTTCAGCAAAAAATTAGTAGGTAAAACCACTAGAATGCGTGTGCTGACACATTAATAATATGTGGAGTGAGAAGAGACCAGAGAATCTGAGGAATCTAATATTTAAAGGGCAAGAGCAATTGGGGAGGTGGGGAGAGGGTAGAGAGAGAGAGAAAGAATTGTTCAAGAAGTAAAAGAAAACTCAGGATAACAAAGCCATGTTATGGAAATCAAAGATGGAGAGAGTTGTGCTACCGAGAGATGAAATGAAATGAGGTGATCAGTGAGCTTGGCAAGACAAGTTCCCAGAAACAGAATGCACACAAATCTGATAGTTGTGCTTGAAGAGGGACAAATATGAGGAGTTGCAGTCAGCAAGTGTAGATGGTTTTATCAAGCAAATGATTTCTTCATTTCACACAAATCACATCTTATTTTTGATAACCTCACATCTGAAGTTGTCTTACATCCTTTTGTCTTGCAGAGATGTGCCTAGTGTATTTGATACACACAACCTATCATTTTTATCACTGTCCTGCTCTCTACAGCATAAGGTTTAGTAATAATCATGAAATGAAATAAGTAATAATGGCCAGAAAAGAATGATCATAGAGATTATTATTTCAAGAAAATAAATGAATGAATAAATTAAATATTACATTACAACAAAGGGAGAAATAATATAATAATGCTCCTTAGTTTCATTAATATGTTTTCTGAATAAAGACAAAAAATATAACTATTTATTGATGTGTTTGAATAGTTAATAACATTATAGTTTGTAGTTTGAAGCCTTAACTTTTGCAAAGTTGCCAATTACTTTTTCTAAAGAGCCCTTTTATTAAGTTTAATTTTGAAAAGCTTCTTTTGGATAAAAATATATGAAAATAGTTAGCAAAAAGTCTTAACTATCAGGGTAAGATTGGCAAAGATTTTTAAAAATTCCACTTTCTAATACATTCCAGAAATTGCAATACAGCCCCTGTCTTTGTTTCTTTGGGATAAGTTCTAGAGGCCTTCAAATGTCTCTATAAAGAATTTTTAACACAAATAAAATTTCCAAGTGGTCACATAGAATGCAAGCCAGTGAAGAAATTCAAGTTCTGTTTCTTATTCTTCATAATCACAGTGAAGTTATAGTTTGTTTTAAATCTATCTTTAAAAGCAAGATTATGTAATATGCAGAGTTTGAAATGGCAGCTGCACCCAAGAGAGCTTCAATGACTTTGACTCTGAGCCATTAGGAACATGCTCTTCGAATTAACCTGTGTAGCCAAATTTGTATGTATCAGGGGTAGAAAATGTAACTGGGAGTTCTCCAGATTAACTTCCAGGTAGCATTCAATGTTTACTCAAGGATAACTAATAAAAATGAGCTAATCCTAAGCTTATGCAAATGTTATTAAAACTCAACAGGAATCACAGCAATCGCTTAGAACTTGGAAAAATAAAGGTCTTTTTTTTCTGCAAAGAGGAATATTTTTAAACAAATGCAGGCATACCTTGTTTTATTGTACCTCGCTTTACTATGCAAATATTGTGTTTTTTACAAATTGAAGGTTTCTGGCAACCTTGTGTTGAGCAAGTGTATCAGTACCATATTTTCAACAGTATAGGTTTGCTTCACATATGTGTGTCACATTTTGGTAATTCTCACAATATTCCAAACTTTTTCATTCTTATTATATCCGTTATGATGACCTGTGATCAGTAATCTTTTATGTTACTATTGTAAATGTTTTGGGGTGCCATGAGCTATGCCCAAATTAGACGGTGAACTTAAATGATAAATGTTGTGTGCATCTGCTCCACAGACAAGCCATTCCCCCGTCTCTCTCCCTCTCCTTAGGCCTCCCTACTCCAAAAAATCTACTCCCAAAATCCAACAATATTGAAATTAGGCCAATTAATAACCTTGTAGTGGCCTCTAAGTGTTCAAGTGAAAGGAAGTGTGAAACATCTCTCGCTTTAAACCAAAAGCTAGAAATGATTAAGATTAGTGAGGAAGACATGTTGATAACTGAGAGAGGCCCAAAGCTAGGCCTCTGAGGCCAGTTAGCCAAGTTATGAATGCAACAGAAAAGTTTCTGAAGGAAACTAAAAGTGTTGCTACAATGAACACACAAATGATAAGAAAACAAGACAGCCTTGTTACTAATATGGAGAAAGTTTGAATAGTCTGGGTATAAGATCAAACCAGCCACAAAACTCCCTTAAGCGAAAACCTAATCCAGAGCAAGGCCCTAACTTTCTTCAATTCTATGAAGGGCTGAGAGGTGAGGAAGCTGCAGAAGAAAAGGTGGAAGCTAGCAGAGGCTGGTTTACAAGGACTAAGGAAAGAGGCAATCTTCATAACATAAAATGCAAAGTGAAACAGCAAGTTCTAATGGAGAAGCTATAGCAAGTTATTCAAAAGACCCAGCTAAGATCATTGATAAACATGGCTACATTAAATGACAGATTTGATTTTCAATGTAGATGAAATAGTCTTATATTGGAAGAAGATGCCATCTAGGACTTGCATAGCTAGAGAGGAGAAGTCAATGCCTGGCTTCAAAGCATCAAAGTACAGTCTGACTCTCTTGTTAGGGGCTAATATAATGTGACTTTAAGTGAAGCCAATGCTCATGTACCATTCTAGAAATCCTAGGGCCCATAAGAATTATGCTAAATCTACTCTGCTTGTGCTCTATAAATGGAACAACAAAGCCTGGGTAACAGCACATCTGTTTACAGCATGGTTTACTGAGTATTTTAAGCCCACTGTTGAGACCTGCTGCTCAGAAAAGAAGATTTCTTTCAAAATATTACTGCTCATTGACAGGTTACCTGGTCACCCAAGAGCTCTGATGGGGATGTACAAGGAGATTAATGTTATTTTCATGCCTAATAACACAAAATCCATTCAAGCAGTAATTTCAATTTGCAGGTCTTATTATTTAATAAATACATTTTGTAAGACTATAGCTACCATAGACAGTGATTCCTTTGATGGATTTAGGTAAAGTAAATTGAAAACCTTCTAGAAAGGATTCATAATTTTAGATGACATTAAGAACATTTGTGATTCATGGGAGGAGGTAAAAATATCAATGTTAATGGGAGTTTGGAAGAAATTGATTCCAATCTTTATGGATGACTTTAAGAGGCTGAAGACTTCAGTGGAGAAAGTAACTGCAGATGTATTTCAAATAGTAAGAGAACTAGAATTAGAAGTGGAGCCTGAAGATATGACTGAATTGCCACAATATCATGATAAAACTTTAAGAGATGAGCAGCTACTTCTTATGAATGAGCAAAGAAAGTTTTTGTTTCTTTGTTTGTTTTTTTGTTTTTGTTTATTTTTCCTTCAGATAGGGTCTTGCTCTGTCACCCAGGCTGTTTGGAGTGGCATCATCATAGTTCACTGCAACCCTGAACTACTGGGCTCAGGTGATCCTTCTACCTCAGCCTCCTGAGTAGCTGAGACTACAGGTACACATACCACACCTGGCTAATTTTTTCTATTTTTTTGTCAAGAAGGGGGTCTTGCTCTTGCTCAGGCTGGTCTTGAACTCCAACCTAAATTGATACTCCTACCTTGCCCTCCAAAAGGACTAGGATTACAGGTATGAGCTACTACACCCAGCCAGAAAATTGTTTTTGAAGATAAAATCTAGTCCTGGTGAAGATACTGTGAAGTGAACATTGTAGAAATGACAATAAAGGATTTAGAATAGTACATAAACTTAGTTGATAAAGCAGTGGCAGGGTTCAAAAGGATTGACTCTAATTTTTAAAGAAGTTCTATTGTGGATACAATGCTATCAAATAGCATTGCATGCTACAAATTATACCATGCATCATCTCAGACTGCAGTACAATAAAATCAGAAATCAACTCCCACAGAAATACTCATCTCTACACAAAGTCATAGAAACTAAACAACCTACTACTGAATGATATCCAGATCAAGAAGGAAATTAAGATGGAAATCAAAAGATTCTTTGAACTAAATGATAAAGGGGACACAAGTTATCAAAATCTGTGCAATACAGCTAAAGCAGTCTTGAGAGGAAAATTCATAGTCATAAATGTTTACACCCAAAAGAAAGATCACAGATCAACAATCTAAATGAATCATCTCAATGAACTGGAAAAGAATGAACAAACCCAGCAGAAGAAAAAAATAACCAAGATCAGAGCAGAACTAAGTAAAATCAATAAAAAAGACTATCTAGAAGATTAATGAAACAAAAAGTCAGTTCTTTGAAAAGATAAAGAAAATCGATAGGCCTTTAGCTAGATTAACCAAAAGAAGAAAAGAAAGGAATCTAATAAACTCAATCAGCAACGCAAAAGGAGAAATTACAACTGATACCACAGAAATACAAAATATCATCTCTGAATACTGTAAAAATCTCTACATACATAAACTTGAACAAGTGGAGGAAATAGACAAATTCTTAGAAACACACAGCCTCCCTAGGCCCAATCAGGAAGAACTAGAATTCATGAACAGACCAATATCAAGTGCTGAAATTAAAGCAGCAATTAAAAAAATCTTCCAATAAAAAAATTTCCTAGACTAGATGGTTTCTCATCAAAATTTTCTCAGACCTACAAAGAAGAACTGGTACCTATCCTGTAAAAATTATTCCATGACATTGAGAAGGAAGGAATCCTTCCCAACATGTTTTATAAAGCCAACATCACCTTTATACCAAAGCCAGGAAAGGACTCAACAAAAAAAGAAAACTATAGACCAATATCCCTTATGAATATAGATGCAAAATTTCTCAATAAAATCCTAGCAAATTGAATTCAGTTGCTCATCAAAATAATAATCCATCATGACCAAGTGGGCTTCATCCCAGAGATGCAGGGATGGTTCAGCATATGTAAATCTATGAATGTAATTCACCACATAAATAGAAATAAAAACAAAGACGATATGATTCTCTCAATAGATGCCTAAAAAGCATTTGACAACATTCAGCACCTTTTTATGATAAGAATGCGTAACAAAATAGGCATAGAGAGCACTTACCTCAAAATGATAAAAGCCATCTATGACAAACCCATGGCCAACATCATACTGAACCAGAAAAAACTGAAAACATTCCTGCTTAGTACTGGAACCAGACAAGGTTGTCCACTATCACCACTTCTATTCAGCATAGTGCTGGAAGTCCTAGCCAGAGCAATCAGATAAGAAAAGGAAATTGATGTTATCCAAGTGGGGGTATAGAAAAATCTTTTATGAAAGAAAGAGTCAGCCAATATGGCAGATTTCATTGTTATCTTTTCTTTGTCTGCTCCTTCTTGGGCATCATTGTTATCTTTTCTTAAGAAATTGCCCCAGCCACTCCAGCCTTCGGTAACCACTACCCTGACCAGTCAGTATCCATCAACATTGAGACAAGATCCTCTACCAGTGAAAAGATTATGACAGGCTAAAGGCTCAGATGATCATTAACATATTTTTAGTTATAAAGTACTTTTAATTAAGATATATACATTGCTTTTTAGAGATAATGCTATCGTTCACTTAGTAGACTACAATATAGTATAAACATTATTTTTATATGCACTGTGGAACAAAAAAATCCATGTAATTCCCTTTAATGAGATATTTATTATTGTGGTGATCTGGAATGCAATATTTCTGAGGTATGTCTGTTTTATTTAGAATTGCCAGCATATACTGATACTAAAAAGCAGATTGACTTTAAGTTGATTTTATTATTGTTTTTAAATTATATACAGAAAATACATTTGCTTTTTCCTACTTCTTATGCCAGGCCTTTGAAATTACATTGTATTGTTGTGGGAAAATTGCCTCTTTTTAAGCAATTCAGATTCTTTTTTGATGTTAAACTTTTTCTCTGATAACATTTGGGGAATAAAGATGTTAAAGATCACCCACTTTTAAAATATTGAAGGATCTCAAGCATTCATGTCATCTTTACTAAGATCACTTACCCATGTTTTCCAATTGTATTTGAAAAACAGTGAATCAATCATTCTGTGAAGCATAGACAATGTACCTTATTATTGGTTAGATTTTATTCTTTATGCTATTTATACTACATAGAAATCTATTTTTAGATGACAGTAAAAGTTAACCACACATGCAGATGTGAAATACAATAATGGTTTCCCACACAAAAGATCT
Source organism: Microcebus murinus (assembly GCF_040939455.1). NCBI lineage: Eukaryota > Metazoa > Chordata > Mammalia > Primates > Cheirogaleidae > Microcebus > Microcebus murinus. The sequence continues at coordinate 103,497,365 of NC_134136.1, forward strand.
TATCTATTCAAAAGATATATTTCAAATTCTCTGATTACCTAGTATCCATCTTAGTTTCTTTGATAGTCATTGTTGTAATATGAATTCAAGATATTATGAGTAATTTATGATATTCATGTTTTAAAATCATTTAATTTTTCCTTTGAGGATACCACTCAATAAATATTATTTGTGTGTGTTTCTTTTAAAGAATTATCTTCTAGAAAAACTGATACTAGCTATCTTAATATTGACATAATTGCTTTGACTAAACTATGATTACCTTGTCACTGTTTTCTATCCCATTGTAATGCCAAAAAATTCAAAGTATTAATATAAGCGTGAGAAACATAGTTTCTGGTAGAGAATGATAAAGATAAAATTTCATACATGCTACTAAGCTAGTTAATTAACTTCAGTGCCTAAGTCTCTTTATCCGTCAAATGGGGATAATAATACTGCATAGCTCATTAGTTTGTTTTGAGGGTTAAGAAAGAAAATACATGGAAAATATAATAGTGTCTAGCATATTGTAAGCACTCAATATGCATGTTACAACATATAATACTAATTATTTATTTTCATTTTCTTTCCGTATTTTTAGAGGTAAGCAAAGACCCATATTTAACCAAATCATCCTTATAACTTTACTAATCTAAGAATTTTTATGACTGAGAAAGTCATACTGATAGTGAAATCTACATATACTTTAAACCGGCATCATTTTAAACATTTACATTAGCCATGGTTTTTGCAGTATAAGAGCATATCATAATATACAAAGCATGCAAACTGTATTTTATTGTTCCCTGTTGTAATTTTTAATTTATTTAAGAAACTTATTTGTAAGACTTTGCCTTAATAACACTGCTGAAAAGATTTCATCTAAGCATAATGTAAAGTAGTCTAGGAACCAATCCACTTTATTTAAAAGGCAGTAGTAATATTTTTCCTCAAGAAAATAAGACAGCCGCTTACCATATAACCAAATAAGTTAACAATGTCAAAAGGGCTCTCAACATATCTTTCTTCATCATAAAAAGTGAATATGATCAATCTGACTTCCAGAAGAGGCTCCCAAGGAGATAACAGTATACTAATAATACTAAGGTCAGGAAGCCTAGTTAGTTATTTTATACTTCTTATTTTTCTGACTGTCCCAGTGGTTCCAAGCCAGCATGTTTGACCCATGGCTAAGATTCAAGATGAATGAAACACACACAAAAAGGGCAAAGTATGATGGGACAAATAAGGAGAGATCATTTCCTATTATAAAGGCATTAACGTTTTTCAAGATGTGTGACCTCATGTTTTGAGCTGAAAGTGAAGGCATTTAAAGCAGAAAACCCAAATTGTGAGGGATGGCTGAAAGAACTCTTCAGTTTACAAAGAGAAATGCACCTTTTAATGAACTCAGTTGACTCTAAAATGAAATGGCTGGGAGCTACATAAGGAAGAGAAAAGAATAGAAACAGAATGAAGAACATCCAGATTTACAGCATCCCTGAAGGCAGCTGAGGGGATGACCCCATTACTTTCATTGAGCAATTTGTTCCATCTCTCCTCACAGATACCCTCACCAGGACTTCTAAAATAGAAAAATGCACAACATCCCTTAGCCCTTTCCACTGTCTCAAAAAGGTCCCCAAACTTTGTTTATTAAGGTTTTAGAACTTCATGCTTTACTATTTTTAGTGTTTGTTTAATTTCTATTTTTTCCTCTGTTTATTTTTCTCCTTGACCTAGATCATGGAATCATATACTAAGAGGACATTTTTCTAAATGCAAGTTGTTAGAAATAACTTGGCAAAGACTGGCACAATTCACAGTATCCTGCAGCAATAGAATTAATGAGGAGTTTGTTTTTTTATCTACGACTAATTAATTTTTTGATGATTTTGAAATATAAATGCTAAGAAGAAAATTTGAAGAAATAAGTTTAGAAAGATAATTTATATCTAAAATGTTACAAGCATTTTATGAAACACTATCAGCTTAACCAACAGCTTGGTTTTTATAACTTCAATAGATACCCTTTACAACATTCAAACAATTTATGTTGTGCTCTTAAATATCTTTATCCAGTCTATATGGGAACACGCATAAAGGACTGTTGTTAAATGCCATCATCCTTAGCAGCATTTGGGCTTTGTTTCTCGAGTCTTATACTGTACTGATATTTTTTCTTCCTTGTAGAAACTAAAGTTCTCTATCAGGAAAGCATTAGTTGGATCCTCATTTATAAGCAGCTGTAACAGCATGAGAGCCGGCTCTAGAGAGAAAATCATGTAATCTTCAGTTGTGCAATCTGGTGATTAAATTGGGCAGAGAAAAGAGTTCTAGTTATATGAAAAGCATCTACCTTGTTAGGGAATCTGCACCAAAAACATGCATAGAGGCTCCACTTCATGCCATGCTCTGTGTTAAATGGTGGGTATAAGCTGTGGAAAGCAAACACTAGCCACCTCCCTGGTCAGGCTCCAGTGAGACTAGGTGCATTGCAGGAGGAATGCATTACTTTGCTCAAGAGCTTATTAAGGCTTTGAAAAAATGCTTTCTTTATATTATTTGACATTTTATACATTTATGTAATGTGGCTACCTTTGAAGATGTCAAGGTGAAAAAAAAAGCACATTTTAGGGCTGACGTCTGATTTTAGAATCATCCATACAGCTCTGTTTCTGTTTATTTCTATAATACCATTAAAACCAATTAGCCAAATATTTATTAAGTAGCTAGTACATGGGAAATTATGCCAAACCTTCTATTATTAGATTAAACTGGGGGCAAGCAACTTTTTTATGTAAAGAGCCAGATAAAAAATATGTTCAGCTTTGCAGGCCATACAGTCTCTGTTGCAACAACTCAGCTCTGCCTTTGTAGCATGAAAGCAGTCATAGACAATATGGACACAAATGGGTATGGCTGTGTTCCAATAAAACTTTATTTATAGAATCAGGTGGTCTGATTTGGCCTACAGGACTTTTTTGGTTGACCCTGGAATTAAGTAAAGAATATGACAGGTTTCCTGCTACAAAAGGGCTTGTTATAAGAATTATGGTATTTAATATATGTAGGGTACTTAGGAACCATGTCTAACATGTAGTAAATGCTATCAATGTATTATAAACAATAATAATATTATTATTAAATATAAAATTCTAAGGAAAACACATCTAGACCATTTCTAGGACTCACATCATACATATGTATTTCTTTAAAACCTGGATTAGTGACCACTACTGTACCTGAATTTCAACTTATCAACCATACAAATATGTGGTGAGGGATTTTGTGGATGACAACCTTCAGATGTTTCGATGTTTCATTTGAATATTACATAAATAGGGTCTACCTCGAATAATTGATATGAATGGAGTCAATAATATTTTAGACTATTTTTTTATTTACCATTTATGTACTCTTTAAACTTCTAGCCATTTCCCCAAACTTGGATTATTCAAATGATATATATTGATTTTATGTTTATACTCCAGCCTTATTTTTTTTTGCATAATATAGATATAATCCAGGATTTCTGGGCAATAAAGACAATTGAATACCAGTATTCTCAAATATTCTTCTCTCCCACAATGACATATTCAATCACAACTCTACCTTCTATACACTATTGTTGATTTTACCAGATCTTTAGAAAAATCTGAAATCTAAAACATGTTAGTTTTTTGGCTACAACACTTTATTTAGAGAAGAGAAAGATATGAAATTTTGGATTCAGTGGCCTATAACAGCAATGATTTGGTTAGGCATCCCCAAGTTTCAGTAATACATAGGCCTCCCTGACATTTAGGATTCTTTCTGTAATCTGTCTTCCTATTTGTAGGTAAGAATGAATAGAAAATATGATACTCTAACTTGTGAATTCAAAAGGTAATGTTTGAATGCCTATACCATACCCAGATTAAGTGTCCCTGCACTCATGAAACTAATATGTTCATGCAGCAAGATAACAAATAAGTTTTTAAAAAATGGATATGATTTTCACTATGGAAATGCTGTCATAAAAACTGGAGAGACAAAGTGAAAGAGTTGTGAAAAAATAGAGAACTATTTTAAATAGAGTGGTCTTGAAAGGCTATTCAGAGAAGGAGACATAGAACTCTGAGGTTAACATGAGATGGTGTGGGTCGGGCAGTGCTGTGAACTTTACTAATATTTTACCAAGATCATTCTGGTAGATCCAGTGGTAGTAGATATACCAGCAGGGAAACTATTACAATGTCTCATTGGAAAATGATGGTTGTTGGACTGCAGTGGCAGCAGAGGCAGTGATGGGAAGAGGTGATTCAGTGTATGTGTAGAGGTAGAACTAATAAAAATTGCTATTGAGTTGAGTTGGAAATAGGGTGCTGGAAATAGAGCAGAGTCAGGGTTGCTTCCTACGTGTTGGTGTGTGCATCTGGTGTATTGTGGTGCCATTTACTAATAAGGGGAAGTTTACAGGGGTAGAAAGTTGTCAAGAATAAACAGTTTAGTTTTAGCTATGTTAGATTTGAGAGGCCTTCTCTATATTCAGATGGAGCTGTTGAGTAGACATTTAAAACATTGGAGTCTAGAGTTCATGGGAAAGGTTTGAATTGCAGATGTAAATTTGAGAGGATTCAGCGTTTAAGTGGTATTTAAAACTGTTAGTCCACCTTAACACTTGTACCCCCATAATACGCTAAAATAAAAAAAAAACTGTGAGTCCATATATTATCAAGATAGTAAGTGTGGACAGGGACGTCCATGTACTGAATCCCAGGGTATGTCAATTTTAGATGTCTAGCAGAGGAGATAAACCTTCGCAGAAGACCAAAGAGTAAAAAGGGAATTGAAAGGAAAACTAGGAGAGTTCCATGGCCCCCAAGCCAAGTAGAACATACTTTGAGATGGAAGATATAATCAGTTGGTAAATGCTATAAAGAGGGTAAGATGAGAACTGACAAAATTGATTATTTGATTTAGCAAGATGTGGGAGATTGGTGGCCTTGAAGGGTTTCAATGGAGAAATTAAAAACTACAATTGAAGAAAAAAATGAGAGATGAAGAAGTAGTGAGTATAAACTAGTCTTTTATTGAGTTTGCTATAAAAGGAAGCACAAAAATGGTCTAGTACCTAAGTAAAGAAATGGGACTCAGTAAGTTTGTTTTTTAAATGGGTGTTATTATATTACATTTATATGCTAATGGGAATGTTCTAGTAAGAAAGGAGAAGTTTATGATGCAGAAGAGAAAGGGGGATGTTTAAACAGCAAATTCTTTGAGTAGACATGAAAGAATGGAATCCATTGTGCCAGTGTAGGATTTGGCCTCAGATAATAGTCAGATACAGTAATAGTAATGGCCATCATTTAATATGGGCCACATGCTGTTCTAAGTAATTTACATATATTAACTTATTTATTTCTTAAAATAACCCTGTAAACTAGATTTTATTATCTCCATATTACATAGACAGACTCTGAAATACAGCAAGATAAGGTAGTAACTGGTGGACCTAGTTTCCAAACTAAGGTTATCTGGTTTCAGAGAATACCACTCTAGAGAATTCAAACATTATAACTAGAAAAAAGGCAAAATATACAGGTAAAGTTAAGGGAATTTTTCATATTTTGTCATAATAGGATTAGATAGTGTAGTTCTTATTGATTGGGTTTTTCAATAAAATGGAAAGTAAGATTATCATCTGAGATTGAGAAGGAGGAATAGGCCATTGAGGGAGGGGCAATTTGATGGATGAAGGAGAGATGAACAATTTGAGGGGTGAGGGCAAAAAGTATGAAATACTTGTCAAGTAAAATGGCTATGGGAATGATTTGCAATACCTGCCAGTGCCAAGGAGACTTTAAGATTTTTGTCATTATTTTAAAGTGAGATGTATCATTCATTATATGACACAGAGAGAACTAATTTCCATCCACCTTTGCTTCAAAGCGTCACCAGTGAAATATAAATGGCTGGACTGACAGGAAATCTAAAGGAATAGAGCACGTCCTTCGTTTTCTCATCTGTCATCCTGATATTTGGGGTGGAGGTGCGATGGCTAGAACTTCACTAGTCATACTGGACCATGGAGATAAGTATCATACTCTAGAGTTGGTGAAATACTGAGCCAGACAGAAGTTTGTTTCTTGGTGACTTCATCGAAGTGCAACAGTATCCTGGACTCTTTGCCTGCAGATGTTTCAAATGTGAGCCAGAAATAAACTTATACCTTGTCTAAGCCTGCTAGGGAGCCTCTCTTTCTTACAGCCAAACATAATCCTAACTTATCAAGAATTTGTTTTCAGAAGGGACTTGTTAAAGTAAAATATGGTCTACTAGAGGGAAACAGGTGGTTAGCAGCAAGACTCAGATGTTGCAGCATCTCTCTACATAGGCCACTGCTTTGCTGTACACATGGGATATAGGGAGAATTATTTTAAATATGCCTTGGATTTTTTTTTTCAGGTAGGTAAAATGGAGAAAGAAAAGCAGATTCCACAGTTTCCTTTAGTAACAAATTTAAGTCTCTAGCAAACTTCACTTTCAGGAACTGCTTCCATGTATGTCACTTAATATTTCTACAGCTTCATCTAATTCCCATTTTCTTATATACTAAACCCAAGAGACACATTTAGTTAAAATTTTTAACAAAATGTTATGCTTTTCAAATCTTTCAAATGTAATTTAACCTTACTACTGCCTATCACAGGGAATCCAAAACTGGCTTATACTTACCTTGTTTCACTTTGATGGATTCTTACGATCTCTATTATTTTTTTAAAGATTTACTTTGGTTTATAACAGTATAACTACAATAAAACTATAGTCACCAAAGTAAACAATAACATGTTCCTTGTCAAATCTAAGGTCTATTTCCTTGCTCTTGGCCTTTGTTTCTTATCTTGCCCTTTCTCCCTAAACTGAGAACCAACATCATGAAGGGCATATCAAATAGAGACAGATTAGCCTGTGCTGGAATCCTTTTGGTCATTTACTAGTTAGTTTGTGACCTTAGCTAGTCAGGATTTTTTTCTCTGATCCTAACTTGCCATCTATAAAGTGAATTGGGTTAAAGATTGAATGAGCTAATTTTGTACATTCACATTTAGCTTCTATTTTGTAAACTTTCTTTGCTTAAATTCACATCATGCACAGCCTCCATTGGTACCTGTTGCTATTTGCTGGCGTCTTACATCTTTGCCCCTTCTTCTTCTTTTCTATAATCACTTTTCAAGTCTTCAACATGGTATTCCTGGGTAGACATCATTCGCTGCTAACTGTGTTCCTGCCAGTTCTCCAGTTTCTTCTACTGAGCCTCCTTGTCCCTTAGCAGGTCTGCCTTCTTACTACTGTATAGCTCCTGCTTGCACCAATTTTTATGTCTTTGCTCTTGCATCAATTTCCCTTTGCATGTAATAATCTCTAGTTCACTAACCTGTATTTATAACTCCCTTTAAGACCATATTTAAGTCTCACTTGCTCCCAGAAGTCATCATTTACTAGCTTCGTCACAATTGAGACATCTCTTATATCAAGTTTCTTCTCTATATGCATATAATGTATCTTCTTATATCTTTAAATTCCTCCTGTTTCTAGTTGATTTTGTTTTAGGCTAGTCTTAATTATCCATTTAAGATATAAAATCTTCCTTGTCTTCATGATCCATTTAGGGAGTAAAACTTCCTTAATTTTAAGGAAACTAAAAATATTTCTTCTCTGCTATCCCCTGTACCATGTTTTGTAGTGCTATGACTATGGGGAGAATTTATTAATTTATGCATGCTGAATTTAATATTTAAAAGCCTTTAAATAAATGAAGACTTGTACTACAATGTCTCTTTGCTTTCTTAAACTCGAATAGTCTTAGTTACTTTTAAATATTTTACCTATTGTTATTTTTATTGTATATTTCCTCTAAATTCAAATTTTTATATTCTTCTTTAGTTGAGATCCAGAATTAGCTACACTGCCATCATGTAATCAAATTCATGTAGAGTAGATTGGGGAGTTTAATTCTCAGCATCTCCCCTTACTTTTGCTTTCAATTTTTAATTTTAATTTAATATTAATTACTTTAAAATTCAACTTAAGGTCAGTCATTCATTATAATCCATAAAGTTGATGAATATTTAATTGTTTGTTATTTCTTTACTAAATATTATAGTCAAGCCAATAGCTGAACAATGCATACCTTGATGTGCAGGTATAGTTATGCAAACTGCATATGCACTAAGGGGCTAAAAGAAAGAAGTAATTAAAGTGAGATACATTAATCAATGAAACTTCTTGGACTACAAAGTGAAAAAATTAAAGGTTTTATTTTATTTCTTTTAATTGAAGTGAAACTCACAGAACAAAATTAACCATTTTCTTTTCTTTTTGCTTTTCTTTTCTTTCTTTTTGGAGACAAGGTCTCACTCTCTTGTCCAGGCTGGAGTGCAGTGGAGCAATCATAGCTCACTGCAGCCTCAAACTCCTGGCCTCAAGATACTCACCCAAGCCTCCCAAAGTGCTGGGATTACAAAGTGCGAGCCACTATGCCTAGCCAAAATTAAACATTTTAAAGTGAACAAACAGTGGCATTTAGTGTAGGCTTTGTTTTTATTTTATTTCTACCAGCTTTATTTTTGAGGTACAATTTACATACCATACAATTCACTCACTTAAAGTATAAAATGTAATAGCTTTTTAGTATATTTACAAAAGTATGGAAGCATCACCACAACCAATTTTAGAACATTTTAATTAACCTGAAAAATAAATATCATATCCATTAGAAGTCATTTCTTATTCCCCCATATCCACTAATCATTAATTTTCTAGGCAACCATTAATCTACTTTTTGTCTCTAATGATTTGACTATTCTGGACATTTAATAGAAATGAAAATATATAATTTATGGCCTTTTGTATCTGGCTTCTACTTAGCATAATATTTTCAAGTCATCCATGTTGTAGTATGTATTCCTACTTCATTTTTATTGCTGAATAATATTCCATTTGATGGATATATCATATTTTATTTATACATTCATCAGTTGATGTTCATTTGGCTTGCTTTCATCTTTCGGTTACCGTGAATAGTGCTGCTATGAACATTTGCTTACAAGTTTTTGTTTGAACACCTGTGTTCACTTCTTTGGGGTATTTCCACTTCCCTAGAAGTGCAATTGTTGTATCATATATTAATTGAAGATCTGAAAAACAAATCTTTAGTAGATTTTAAAACCGAGGTATTTATCATTTTATTGTAGGTTTTACTTATACATTTGATCACTGTGTTATTGTACCACTATAGGTATTTCCTGATTTGTTTGTGCCGTAGTTTCATCACTAAATGACAACTTCCTTGAACTTTTTAGGAAAACTATATCATTTACAGAATAGAAATATGAAAAGTGATTTATGATTCTTAGAGATGAACACTTCCCTAATCCCTAATTAAATGTATTGTTATCCCCATGTTAACACATTGAGAGAAAAGGAAAATTAGATCCCTAACATACTATTAATATTATTTTCTTTATATATATCTTTCGTGTTGCTGTCCCTGAATAGTTGTGCTTAATTTAAATGCTCGTGTCTGCTTGCCAATGGGAAGCAGCTGAGAATTCAACTGTGCTAGGTTTTGCCTGAACACATACATGTTCTGCTAACTCCTCTGCTAATTAAATGGCTTTGTGATACATTTTGTATCATTTAATTCCATGAGGAATCCGGGGAAATATTGTAATTTGCTAAGTACAATAGAAACAACCAAAGTAGGTATTGTCCACAGTTTATGAGAAATTGTTCTCAACATAGTCCAATATGGAGTGATGGTTTAAAACCTTTTTGTTACTTAAATAAATAAATATTTGGGCAGCACTGAGCTGGCAAGAGAAAAGCAGCTTGACTCTGCTAGAAGTGAATGGAATGAGCATAATACTCAAAGAAACATAAACAATAAGTCTAAGTGAGAGTGAAATAAATTATTTGTAAAAATAACCCCAGGACATGGCCTAATGCAGTGAGATAACATAGACCTACTAATATAATCCCAGTTGACAAAGCACATTTGGTTATACCATATTGTTTAGAACAGGGGTCCTCAAACTTTTTAAACAGGGGGCCAGTTCACTGTCCCTCAGACTGTTGGAGGGCTGTTGGAGAGTGCGGCGCACATTCCACACGTGCGCACTGTGGGCCCAGGACAAGTCAGCTGCTAAGCAGGACAGACAGTGGCAGCAAAAACACCTGGTGGGCCGGATAAATGTCCACGAGGGCCGCATGTGGCCCGCAGGCCATAGTTTGAGGACGCCTGGTTTAGAGTTTCAAAGATTTCTAATTTATAGTAGGAGCAAGCTAAGTCTTCACATTCTTCTTTTGTTTTCCTTTATTCTTCACTTTTTGACTGTGTTGAGTTTAGGAAAACACACTCTTGTCTTATCGGTGGTTGTTTGGATAAGAGAACAGTACATCTCCAAATGGAGCAGCAATTCATCTTCATCAGAATTTCCTAAGAGGAGTGTACTTGCAAAAATGCAAAGTTTCACAGCCCTATATCATAACTCTTAAATCAGAACCTCTTAGGGTGGGGCCCAGGAATGTACATTTTATCAGTATTCCCAAGTGATTCTCCCATATGCTAAAGTTTCAGAACCATCACACTGTACTGCACATTCGGCTGTACTTACTATGGTTTAGCAGATTGGTTAAAAACATGGATGTTGGTGTCAGGCTTATTTGAGTTCAAATTCTGAATCTGTTACTTAATTGTGATCTAACTTTGGGCAAACCACTTAAATTCTTTCTGTCTTCACTTTCTTCAACAGTTAACTTTGAGATATAAGATGATTGTAATCCCTATTTGCCTGGGAGAGTCCAGGTTAAAGACCATAATGCTGCCCAATTATTAATGGAATCTTTCTTCATTCTCAAAACTATCCCAGTTTGGATGGTAAATTATATGATCACCCCAGCATGCCTATGTATTAATTTATTGTGATGATGGATTATATGACATAACTTCTTTAATTGATTTAGCACAATTGGCACACAGTACATATTTTTAAATATTCTTATGAATATTGCAATTTTTAAAAAAAATCAAATAAAATATGTAGTTATTTACCTTACCAGAGTACTCAGGATTGCCTACTGCTTTAATTACTTTAAAAGATTGCATTTCATGGAAAGGAAGTCACTGGTTATTGATTGTTGGCTAGTTTTGTCCTCTGTGGGTAAAAGTCTTTAAGTCATTTTGTTCTTGCTGTTTTTACTACTTTTGTCATGCCAGTTGGCATTGTTTTGTTCTAAAAAACCTTTGTAATAGATATTTTTGGGGAAAAACATTCAAGAAAATGGTAAGTCTGTACAGTGGAACTATAGTGTGACACAGGTATTATTGTCTATAAGCCCCCTTATCTACAAAAGAGAAATATGACATTTTTCTTCTCTTATTAGCTTCTTGATGAAAAATCTCATTATGCTGTCTTTAGTTTGCTTTTTACTCTCAAGCAAGTATGTTATAGCAAGGATAAAGAGATTTTTAGGGGTTGTTCTTATAAATAGATGGAAATCCTGGATTCTCTACCTAGACAAATCTATGTTTATATCCCTATTTAGCCACTTACCTAAAGGAAAAGTTATTTAGCTGCTCTGAGCTTATGTGTCTTTATCAGTAATCTCCTATATGGTGCTGTGATGATATGAAATAATGCACACAGAGTCCTTAGCAGCATGTCCCTGCTCTTAGTTATCATTGTCTAATACCATTATTAAGAAGAATATTGAAAATGGTCTTAAAATTATGTGGGCAGCAGATGTTAGTGTAGCCTGTGACTTATTTGGCTCATCAATTTCTTTCTACTTTATTCAGATTTTTACTTCTCCATTCATAATAATGTTGCTCTTCCTTGTGAGAAGGAGGGAAGAAAAAAAGTAACGTGGTTTAAGGAGAATAAAGAAATCACAGTATCTGAACATTTAAGAAAGAACTCAAGAATAAAGGCCCAAGTGACATAGCAGACATCTTTTGTTTTGCATTGCCTGATTGTCAACATAATGACCATAAGTGGTTGAGATTTTCATACTCAAGGCCCTATTCTAATACCTTTCAGAAAGTACTTTATTTTATTTTACTTCCAATAAGGCATCATTCTCAATGAAATATGGAGAATTTTGTGATCAACATGAGAACAAATATATTCCAAATAGAATAGTATCAAACCTGAAGTATCCTCCATCATTTTCATCCATGAACTGCTGATATTTAAAGTATAGAAGGAAAATAGAAAGATAGATTCAACAAGTATTACTTTCATAAATTACAGCCCTCATGGCTGCCATAATGTTGCAAATATGTTTTTGCAATTTTGCAATACCTACATTGTGAATGTTGATAAATAAAAGCAACTTTCAAGCATCAATTATCTAGTTCAAAATAATACATATTAGGTTATCTGGAATTAATTATTTCATGCCAAAATTAAGTGACTATGTGAGAACGTTTAGTGTGTAAGTCACACTTTCAATAATGTTTGTATCAACTACAATATTTTTCAATGAACCATCATCCTTATAATGAACATGGTGTTATTATAAGGAAGCTGGCAGTACCAGTGGTACTTTGTGTTTTCTCCTTTTATGTTTTCATTTAGATTTAAGATGTTCCTGGTTTCATTTCCAAGTTGGCATGAATTAACAGTAAATAGGAATCTGCTGGCTTGTGTTACATTTGCTTTTTAGATACCTCTAGGGAAAGAATGGGGAGAATTCAGAGTAGTAATCAGTTTTGAGTGAGGTTACCTAGATATAGGTCTTTCTTTTATCCAAACATCAAGTCAAATTTCTTAGCCCGTAATCAGGAGGAACCATGTTGATTTATCAACTTATTGATAGATATATGCTTTGATTAAGGAGTCACAGGGAAAGGAGAAGGTAATATCCCCATAGATTAATGATTGTAGGTTTTCAGCAGTTAAGAATTTCATTCAATCTAGAAAACAACTTCTAAGAATCATTAATAGTGCAGTTCTTAGGAGTAGGGTTGATTAAAATTATGAATAATGTATATAATGTAATATGTGCTAGAAAGAGCACATTGGCTTTAACTCATGATTAAGCATCCATGATTAATTCCAGCTTTTTACTTTAGCATTGACTTAGATTTTTGGAAGGAGAATACCTCCAGAGAGTTAAAGGATGGGCCAAAAAAAAAAAAAAAAGTAAAAATAAATACTTCAAAAGTAGATATGCTTTGTGCTCCTGATAACTTTGCATCATACAATGGGTTTCCATTAACCTGGCTTACATTATCAGTCAGAATAGTCTAGGTTACATTGTAGTAGCAGTCTTCAAATATCAATGGGCTAAAACTAAAAAAGAAAAGATGTGTTTGCTCTTGCTACATATCCATTTCAGAATGGGATTGGGGGATGTGGGCTGTGCTTCATGTTATCTTCATTCAGACTAAGGCCTGAGGAATACTACACCATGTGGAATGCTGCTGGTCATTGGCAAGAGGAAGGGGAGTGCTGAAACTCTTGCAATTAAATTAAATGCTGTGGTCTCAAAATGACCTATAATACTTCTGTCCACATCTCTTTGACCAGAATTATTTTCATTATTTTGCCAGTGGTAAGGTGGCAAGCAAGTAAAATTCTCCCATGTGGCTAGAAGGAGAAAAATAACCAAACTAAGATGAGCATATCTCCACATATGACGAACAAAGTAGCCATTAGAGCAAAGGTCCAGGCATCCCACCTTGGCAAACAGAGCATGATTAAACCTACAGCTGCTGATTCTGAACTTGCACTGACCTGATTCCTTCCACTCACCCCAAGTTGGCAGCTGTGGCTTTGCAAACATGGGTGCTTCTCTGGTTAGAACTCCATTTAGAATTGGTAGCAGCAGAAGCTGCAAGCTGCAGTACATTTGTGTATCTACATCGAATTTAATTTTTATTTAATAAATGCACATTTGTTTTATTCTTGTTGAGAAGAAGCAACATAAAAGCTAATCCAATTGTTATATCAAGATTTTCTACAAGATTTGTATTAATTATTCTCTCTGTACATTCACAAGATTGAAACTAATATCATTTTCCAGTTGAGATTCATTTTTTATACTTTTAGTAGCATGGAGTACAGACCAACTATGCACCATGCACCATTCACAGTACGTCCTGAGACACTCATATTTAAGGCAAGAAAAGTGTAGGTATCTCTAAAGAATATAGTAAGCTAGTTCTATTGATTATCAGAGGCCAAGAATGCTTTGTGCCCTCTCCTATTGCTTAATCCTGACCATGTAAAAAAAATGCCTAGCAAGAGTTTAACATTTTTTTTACACAAATTCATGGCCTCTACTTTCAGAGTTTCTAATTTAGGAGATTTAGGCCCAACATCTATATTTATATTTAAATCTCACCGGGTGATTCTGATCGGTGATCACAAGTGAGAACTGCTGTCCTGGAATGTTATATAAGACTATAACTATATAAACTTACTGCTTTTAAACTGGTTTTGTAAAACAATTAATTATCCAAACCTCATTTTTTAACATCTTAAAACTGTGAAATAAGGCCATTCATTTAATAGAAAAGAATCCATGCTCGCAATGTTTCTGGTTCATTTCTTATATGAAAAACACTGAAGTTATTAAATAATTCATAGAGTATTTTGGAATCTTGTCAGTCCCTATGTGTTTCATATTCTGGCTTATAAATCAATTGGGTAGGGAATACGGCCATTTTTGAGTGTGCTATACAATGTCATATTTAATACATACACATCCAATTATCATAGTTATCCTAATATATTATTCACCAAAATAATGGACAAAATGCTATAGCTAACATTTGATTTGCCTGTTCTAATAACTTTCTTCAAAACACTGTAATAAAACATGAAATATATTTTTTAAATCATATATATATATATATATATATAGAGAGAGAGAGAGAGAGAGAGAGAGAGAGTTTCGAAGCTAGCACTAAAATGACTCCTAGAGAGGGAAAATGGTAAATTCCAATTTTGAAGCCAATAATTACAGAGATCTATGTATTAATAACTTTTTTGTTCCATTTTCAAAGGACATTTACTTCATCCTTTTCATAGCTTCCAGTTTCAGGCACATCATTTTGAAAGGGAATAAAACTGAACATCATTCTGATACCCATAGTTCAATAAAATTGGTAAAATATACATTCTATGAAAGACTGTCAAATGAATATTATGCTTATTCATCTCTCTGTTTGCTTTAAAATAACCTTCAATTTATGTAGAGGAGCACTTAATAGAGGTAAATATGAATTAAGCCACATAATGCTGATATTGTCAAATACAAACAATCCAGACTTAGGTAAGTAGAGATTCTATTCAAAAGGATTATTGGAGGAGAGGGGAGAGGGACTGTTACAATAGGGAGAATGCTTCAACCATGAGATCTGTAAGTGTTTCCTAGGTCAGGCAGAAGATAACTTTTATTTGATAGGAGAAAGTGAACAAAGGCTAGAAAGAACTGAATGTGAGGAAGAGGGATGAAAAGATGACATGATTGCATGATCATACAGTTGGTTAGGGGATGCCTTTTCCTGAGGTCAGTCAATGCTCCAGAGGACCTCTTAGGGAGTGGTTGTATGCTGGCTCAGGCTGAGTGTGTGTTAAAGTTCAGAGACCTGGAGAAAGTAATGAAACTTAAGTTTGGTCAAGTCAAAGTGGTAGGTATTTTATCAAGATCAATCAGAGAGTATAAACAATCAGACTAATAGTTTATAAGCAAAGAATAGGAATTTGGAGGGTCTTTGGCCTTATCTAAGTAAATAATGGAGGGCATTTGTGAGTCTTATTTAAGCCATATGGGAAAGGCAGTAAGCTTCCAAAACTGAAAGGGGGAGATTACTTTTTTTGGGGGGGTGGGGGAGATTGCTTTAACCAATACTGTTTTCTAGGATCAGAGGGCTCTGGTAACATTCAACATGGTAAATACAAAGCAATAAAATCTGGCTAAGTTTCACCCAGTAATAGGTATTATTTAGTGATTGGCTGGCCCTACTCTAAGCACTTCACATGCTCACTTCACCTGACACCTATGTCATATGAATTATTACGCATTTTTCAGGTGTGCAAATTGAGACTTAGAGAGACCAAATATGTCACTGGGATTTATGGTTGTTCTGGAATTCAAATCTGGGTGTCCATAATGGAAAATCAAACTCACTATCATTTACATCATGATATGAAACTGAAGTAAAAGGTGTAATTGTTTGCTTTCTATAATTTTTACCAAAGTCATCATTAACATTCTTAATCCTTAGTAGCTAAATAATTTTTGACTTTTTACAATTTTCTTTTGCATTTTTATAGATGATTTTAATTGACACAATCTAACAATTAACCATGAAATCTAAAAATCAGAAACCAGCAGTGCCTTGAGTTACACAATGAGTCCTATATTATTTAATAGTTATACCGATGATAATCTATGGAATTTAGAAATTAAGATAATTATGAAATATTCTTCAAAGCTACAAGTTATACTCAGGATACTGGTCTCTGGAAAAGAAAAGGAATGTAAAGTGAGTTATGTTTTATTCAAGGATTTAAAGTCCAGTAAAAAAGCTATGATAATAACCTATTATGTACATAATTGTAATAAAAACTGTCAACAGAGAGATATAAATAAGAAGCGAATGTAAACAAAGATGAACTTAGATTTTGTCAGGAGTGTTTTAAATAGTTTGAAAAATTATATATAAAGACAAAAAAGGTGTATGGTACTTTTTTAATGTGGAATATATGGTTGCTAAGTCAGTTTAACTAGATTTAGTAATTGGATGAATGCATGATATATGTCAAATACAATACAGCCTTTGAGAGGAAAAAAGACATTTTTTCAAAATGGGGAAATACATTACCATTATTCTCAAATTTTAGGATTTTTGATGAGTAGTACAAATAGGTTGTGGAGTACATATTCAACAAAAAGGTATTCCATTTTTAATATTATTGGATTTAACATTGAGGCACAGAAAAATGCTCTGTACAATTTCAAACAGATATGTATTTTGTGTTTTGAAATATAAAGATTGAACGAGAGAGACAGGGATGAACAGGACCCTAAGGCTGAAATCTTTACAAAAGCATAACTGTGGAGGAATTCACCTCCCAAGTGAACTTCTCTGATTCTCTTGCTTTTAAACATTATGGCAAGCTCTGTTGTTTTCCTCTGGACCATGCTGTGAGATCATGCTGAGAAGTTCTCTCTGCAGTCTGCTAACAGACATTTACAGTGGGAATTAAAATTATTCAATTCATATAAGAATGAGCATAATGTATCCAGAACCTACAGATTGTATTTTTTGTCAATGTATGGTTTTGAACTGTTTGAATTAAAAATACAATGAAAATTAAAATGTGACTAGGACTTTAAGCTAAATTGTTTTTAAGGAGAGTAATCTGTGATATTAGGATCTCTAGCTAGCTAGCATTGAAACATACAGTTTAGAATTGTGAGAGAAATTAAAGGTCATGGAATCCAACCTCCCACACAGTACAGGAATTCCCTTGTAAGAGATTCTTAGTAACTAGTCATCCAATTTCTTTTTGAATATCTTTAGTGTTGGGAATCTCACTCCAGGGGCAGATATGCCAGTTTTGAATAGACCTAATTGTTGAGAATTTTTTCATATTGAACTGAGAAATAACTACCTAGCAAAAGAGGAGTACTTGATTGCATCAGTGCTTTGAAAATCTAAAAGCAAAGAAATGTAAAATATCAAATAATTTCTAATTTGAATACCAGCTCCAAGGGGGCAGAATTAATCTTAATCTCAGTCATCATTTGGAAACTATTAACACTGCTTCCCTCATGAACCATAATTTCTACATCATGTTTTTCCTATTTTATTTTGTTTGCCAATAAATTATAGGGGAAATATGTGTTTCAATTGAAGAGTATTCATTGTCACTTATAGCACATGCTTCAATATTATCAGATTCTAGTCTTTCATTACCTTTAAGCTATTTTATAACTCTTGGTAAATTTTGTCTTGTTTCATAGAATTTCCATTGACTTCCCTGCCAACTGCAGATAAACCAATTTTGCCTCCATTTGCAATTCAATTCCCTCACTCCACAGAAATTTGTGCTTTTTGATTTTTCCATTGAATTAGTTATAACATCTGTCTGGCCTGTTTTTTTCATTGAATATGTAAAAATAAATTTTTTAACACATGCTCATTTTCATTTTAATATATGTATTAGTCATTATTTTATCTTTTTTCTGAAAATTATCTTTTAATAGTTTTAGAGGTCTTCCCACCAAGATGTCCAATGAATTTTAACCTGCCAGAGCCAGGTAAATTCTCTCAGCAGAGAAGGGCACATAATGGGCAGTTTAAACCCAGGCTGTTACTTTTTTTGGCTCCCAGAAATGAATCCTAAGTGACTATATAACTTTGTTGCCTCTCTGATTTTATCATTTCTATTTTCACTCTACTAATTTTATGTTTTGCTTTTTTTTTTTTTTTTGCTTTGTTTCACCACTAAATTATTTCAGATTGTTGGCAGGAGAGGTAGGGAATTTGGTTTTATGATCTGACCATTTGGTGAAGTTATTGCTTATCACTGGCAAAATTAGTTGGAAATTTGGCTTCAATGTCTTATAATTTGATGAGCTCTGTAAATGCAATAATCGTTTAAAGAGATATTATCTTTGTTGGGTGTGAGACAACAGAGAATCTGGTTTGTTAGGCTTTTCTCTTTGTCTTATTTGTCTTGTTTGAGCTCAAATCAATTATGAATTCCATGCCCACCAGAAAGTAGATATCTAGACTAGTGAATTTTATATTTATGTGTTTGTATTTGAAATTTTAGAATTTTAGAACTAAAGTTATAAACTTTATCTGTGTGTCTGTATGTTTATATGTCTGTAATTCTAGAAGGTCTTTATTTTTCACTGAGTGCATATGCAATATTTTCTTACATCTGGATGGTATTACCAAATTACACTATAAAATCGCTTGAAGGAGCTACATTCTGATTGACTTAGAGGTAAACAAATGCTTGTATCAATAGAACATTCCCAAAATTTTCAGAAATAAACTTCTAATACATTCAATAAGCTAAAAAAAGGTATTCTAACAGAAACCAATTTGGAAATGTTTTAAGAATTTAAGTTCACAAAATTTATGTAAATATTTGGGATATTAGACTAGTTTAATAATATTGTTTAAAACAAGCTATAATTTTTCTGAGTTATCAATAATAAGTATAATACAAGTACACATTATTTATTCTACATGGGCGTATTATTCCTAAATTGTGAGGTTTACTAATTTAATAAGCAAGCATTATTTCTACTTGTTTAAAATTAATAAAAATGCAATAGGATGGTGTAATGGGAAACTCCAGACCCTTCTTTCTCCATGGAGATACCAATTTATCAAAAATATATGCAACAAAATCGCCTTTGTGAGAACTCCTGAAACTGGTTGATTGCAGCACTCCAGGCAAATTCAAAGCCAAGAAGACATGCATCTAAATGGATAGGAAAATCCGTGGCATTTTGCACACCCTAGCCCTTCTCCCACCCTCACACAATATGATGTGACAGGGAATAAACTCCCATCTCCTACTTTCTCCCTTGGGAGGGACAAAAAGATTAATAAAATGTGGTATATGTATACCATGGAGTACTATTCAGCTCTAAGAAACAACGGTGATATAGCACATCTTATATTTTCCTGGTTAGAGCTGGAACCCATACTACTAAGTGAAGTATCCCAAGAATGGAAAAACAAGCACCAGATATATTCTCCAGCAAACTGGTATTAACTGAGTAGTACCTAAGTGGACACACAGGTGCTACAGTAATAGGGTATTGGGGAGGTGGGAGGGGGGAGGGGGGCGGGTATATACATGCATAATGAGTGAGATGTGCACCATCTGGGGGATGGTCATGATGGAGACTCAGACTTTTGGGGGGAGGGGGGGAAATGGGCATTTATTGAAACCTTGACATCTGTACCCCCATAGTATGCCAAAATAAAAAAAAAAAATAGAAAAAAGAGAAAAAAAAAAAAAAAAGACATGTGAAGAAAGCCTAAGGGTCCTATGAGATATCAAGTGGATTAATATATGCATTATGGATGTGCTAGAAGGAGAAGAGAGAGATGAAGGCCAGAGAGCCCATTTGATGGAAAATGCCCAAAAGTTCCCAGAGTAGAGGATAGAAATGGACATACAAATTCAAGAAGGTCAATGAACTCCAAGTAGGAGAAACCCAAAAAGGCACATACTGATTAAAGACACATTAATCAAATTGTTAAACGCTACACACAAAGAGAGAATGTTGAAAGAAGCAAGAATAAAACAACTTATCCTCTATAAGGTAGATCCTATAAGATATCAGTGGATTTCTGAGTAGAAACCTTGCAGGCCAAAAGGTAGTAAGATGATATATTCAAAGTGCTAAAAGAAAAAGCACTGCCATACAAGAACACTATATCCAGCAAAATTGTCCTTCAACAGTGAAGGAAAAATTAAAACTTTCTCAGACAAACAAAAGCTGCAGGAATTTTTTACCACTAGACATGTCCTGCAAGAATGCTAAAGAGTGTCCTTTAAGTTGAGATGAAAGAACCCTAGACAACAACATGATACGATATGAAAATATAAAACTCTCTGGTAAAGGTAAATATATAGACAAATATAGAATTCTATAGTATTGTAATGTTGGTATATAAATCACTTTTAATTATGGCATATCATTTAAAAGACAAAAACATAAAAATAACTATGAATCTATGATAATAGATACACAATACAAAAATATGAAATTTGTAACATCAGTAACATAAAGTATATAGAGAAGATGTAAAGGAGTACTTTTATATGGTTTATCAGTTTAAAATAGATTTCTATTATAACTTTATGTAAGCCCCATGGTAACCACAAAGAAAATAACTGTAGAATATAGTCCTATGAACTGGTTATAACATGTGCCAGGTTTCCTAATGAATAAGCACAAATAAAGTCTTAGACATGTATTAACTTTTATATCTCTATGATTCATGGTTTTACTTTTTTTTGAAAATTATCTTTTGGCAAAACCATATTTACATCTTCCTTTATCTTTGGATAAATGAAGTAGTACTGGATAAATAGATACTTATAGTGAAAATGTCAGCTTTTGTCGATCTTGTTGAAGTTGAATATTGATAATACACAGTGATTTAATATAGCTCTATTCAATTGAACTTTTTGTGATGATGGAACTTTTCTCCATCTGTATTGTCTAATAGGGTAATCACTAGCTCCGTGTAGCTACAATGCATATGAAATGTGGCTATTTTTGCTAAAAAAACAAAATTGATTTAATTTAATGTAAATTTAAATAACCACACATGACCACATATCAGACAGACCTGCGGGATAAGACTTGTAGATATTGCTAATGGCAGAAGAAACAAGCCTGGCTTTAAACTGTTTTTGCTGTTTTTGTAGTAAGAACTTTCTAAGTTACATTCTTTTTGACTACTTACACTTGAGTTTAGTAAATAAAATGAATGCCTTTAGAAGGCATCCTTTAAAAATAATGACTTTAAGTATATTTTAGTATTTTTATTATATTTTTATATTTTAAAAATTTATTTTAAATTTTTAACCCAAAACTTTTACTCATTTAAAATAAAATGGAATACATATTTCATTATTTAATAAATAATAAATATATTAATTTAGTTTAAACCAATACCATTCCTTGGAAACCAAATGAATTTCAAATGATAATTCTTAAAGTTTTATATATCTTGGAATGTCTTCTTTTGGGGGTTTTCTTGGTGGTTGTTTATAAAATAAAGATGTCTTGCTTCCTTGCTAGTGATCTAAATGTTGCAACAAATATAATATTGAGGGAAGCTAGATTTGGAATTTTGGTGGCAAACTGATAATATGAACAAATGGGTAATTGAATGATAGCCAGAAATTGTCATCCAAGGTAATATTGGTCATTTCAGAAAATAGCCATACATAAAATACAGAAATCCATAAAAATACATAAGATTAACCAAAATTTTTATAAAATTATTTACAATTATCCTACATCGAGGGATTTGATTAATACTAAGGCATCGATCTTTGGAACCTTTACATTTGGAAAGGTATTGAATTATGGTTTCTGAAAAAGAATGCCAAAATAACCTGTTGTTGAAGCAAAGCTTAGTTTATTGCTTATTGTGGTAATGGAGATCATTAGCTTTGATAGAGTTGTATTCTGAATAGGGAAAGGCACTATCTGTCTGTTGTCTTCCTCTCTTTCACAAACAATGTAAGAAATAATGTCATAACATCCCAAAATATCTATACTGGAAAGTATTTTGAGATTGTTTTGACCAATCTCTTCCTTTTATAAACATGCTTTTAAATTTGGGGATTGATTACTAAACAAACATGCATTTTTTATCTTACTTTTTATGACTGATCATAAAACATATTTTATTATTTTATCATTCAAACTTGAGCTTAATGACAAAGGACAGAGGATAAAATTTTGATAAATTATTCTGTAAAGTATAGGTATCTCACATCTATTATATTTTAATAAACTTCCACAAAGTTCTTGTGTGACATTTTCCTAATGTGATTTATCTATCAGCATATAGATTCCATTAAAATTAATTTTTAATAGAGGTAAAATTATGATTGTTATGAATATAAAAAATAGGTTAAAGATTTTATTTAGCTCATTAATTAATGAGGAAACCAGTAAGATGTTACAACTATTTAAAAAGAGAATTTAAAAAAAAACAGACAAATGCAACCAATTGGGAATTCTAAAATGAATTTACAAATGGATGCAAAAATGCTCATTATCCACAGGGCAGTAATGAATTGCATCTCCAGAAGGCACAATTCATTTACATTTCTATGGACAAGAATCATTTGCATTACATTCATTAGATCAGTTTCCTACAATTTACAGAGATGTGAAACAGCTCAAAGACAATAATAGGCAGATGTAACTCAGTAGGGTGCTATTGAGAGCATAGCCAATAACCTCTTTTGACTATTTCATGGATTTTCACAATTTGTCCTTATAACCATAATGGAGATGAAAAATGGTTTACAATTTACCTTAGTCCATATCACTCCATATTAAATATTATCTATTTGACTCCTTTTTGTTATTTGCTTGACCTTTCTAGCCATTTTAATATAAGAATTTAAAACTCCTCTCAAGCTGAAGATAGAAGTAAATCAATATCCTAAACTTGAAAAGTTTAAAACTTATATGTTTATTTTTAATTTTAACATTATATATTTAATAAAGTAAGAAACTGGAACACCTTAGTCTGGGTCTGCTTAATCTGCTGGAATTACCTAATTTGTGGCTTTCAATACACATGTCTTCCTTGAGGTTACCCCTGAGGGCAAGTGTTTTGGAATACCTGGCATGAAGTAGATATTCCATATAAGATTTTCCTCCTATTTTATTTATTAAGAAATGCTGGTCTCGTAAATCCTGCTTCAACATTGTGAAAATAGCATACAAACTACGTATCTTCTAGGAAATTATATATGAATATATCTGTTGTCACCCAACTGGGCTGTATTACTCACTGCACAGAGAAGAGCCAATACACTGAGGTAGTTGGGGTTGCAGTGGAGAAAGAGTTTAATTCCACAGACCACTAAGCAGGGAGACTGGAGGAGGAATTTCTCAACTCTGCCTCCCTGAGTATTTGGGAGATGGGGTTTTTAAAGATAGTTTGGCAGGCAAAAGATTAGGCAATTGCGTTTGCTGATTGGTCAGGTTCAGAGCAAAATTATAGGAGTGCAGAAAGCATCTTCTTGTGTTGAGTCGGTTCCTGGGTTGGGGTCACAATTCCAGTTGAGTAAGTTCCTTGGTATGAGCCACTGATCTGGTGAGTCAGCCAATCCACTGGAATGTGAGTCCTGGAAGTTATCTCAGAAACTACCTTTGGGTTTCGAAAAGGTGATGTTATGTACGGAGAAAGTTAAGAATCTTTATGACCACCAGCTATGTGACTCCAGAGTAGCAATTATAGAGAAGCAAACAGGGGCACAGTGGCTGATTATTATCATTATTTTTAGGTAGGCCTGTGCCTTTGCAGAGTTTTAGGCCCTTACCACAGTTCTTGCTTTGCACCTCTTTGTTGATTTGTAAAGGTTAGTTTCATATCTACAGGTATGTAGATCTATAGATACAGTAGATAATAACCACTAAGATAGGAAATCTGACTTTTCAATATAATCATATTTTTACAGAATCGCTATTCAATATTTTCAATTAAATAGAAATATAAATAAATGGTAACAGGCTCCATAAAAATTTAATTTGTCACTTTATAACTTCTTCAATTTATTTATACTTTATAAACCAAAGATTTTTTTTTTGTTTCTAACCTATTGTTTCTGCCTAAAACATAAGTAATGCACAGTACTGAGTTGCAACACAAAAATCAAAATGTGAGAAGTTTTGGAAGCTTAATGAAGTAATATAACACTTCAATAATGATCCAACTTTGTCCAAATTCTTCAAGAACTAGAATATTTCTGAATTTTATTCTCTTCTTTCTACATTGCTTCTCTTCCTTTAGACCTGATTTCTTCAAAACTTTGGTCTAATAATGTATCACTCTGTAAAACAATGCATTTTTTGAGATTTTTCTTTAAGTAGAAAGTCTTTTCACATAAATATATATGTATTGTGTATATGTATATTTTCCAACCCATATTTTATTTTTTAATTGATAGAGGAACAGCTTGTAGAGCACAAAGTTGCAAATCATGGAGAAAATCTCTCTGGAGTATAAGTAGGGCAGAGAATAAGATCATTGGACTGTGTTGCTTTGAAAAGAGCTTCTTTTGGAAAATGTCTCTAAAATATATATGGTTAGAAAAAGAATAGATCCTAATGATTTTTCTCAGTTATGTCACATTTTAGGCAAAGTTCTAAATTTTTGTGATTTTACTTAGTTTATAAATGTTTTGTATCTTATTAATGGAAAATTTTTATGAATAAAGTGCAGCATGAATTGATGTATAATGATTAGCATATTTAATTTGAAGAATGATACTTCAACATAATTAAATAATTAGTTTTAAATAATTTATTATGCAATATTTAGGGCATACCTAAGCATATGTGTAGTTGCCAACTAACTTATATAATAAAATATTGCCAAAGCAGTGAAATCCCCTCCTCTTTGTCTCTTCCCTCCCCTCTCTGATAGTCTCGTCTCTCCCCCAGAGGTAGCTACCATCCTGAACACGGTGGGAATCATTCTTAGTTTTTATTTCCCTTTTTAAAAATATAAGTGTCTATCCCCAAGCAATGTGTAGTATTGTTTTATAGTTTTGAACTTTGTATAAATGGTATGATAATATATGTATTCTGCAACACACTGTTTGGCCCACTGTACTTGTGAAAATTCATTTAATTTGATATTTGTAGCTTTAGTTCATTCTCTATCAGGGATAATATAATATTTCATCATTTAGTCTGCATTATCAAATGGTTGCCTATCCAGGAGGGAATGTGTTGAAAAACCTACATTGGACAATATTCTGATTATTATGATTACTTTAAGGATTATTAAACTAAGTTTATTTTTAATCAGTTTTCAAGGAAAGAATTAATATTCATATTGAATGTGAGCATAAATTGTCTTTGCATCAATAACTTAAAAATAAGTAATAATGCACTGATTCTATGGTAAGGCGTTATTTATCTCAATTCTACCTAATTAAGACATAATATATTATGTAGGAACCTAAGAACATCAGTATTGATTAGTGATTTGAGGCAGAAAAGTTGCAAATTAAGTTGGGAATTGCTAGTGAGGTTCTGGTCGCAATCATGATGAAATGACTCAGTTTGATGTGCCTAAAGACTTTCTTGAATGAGTTGTGTCATCTTAATAGGCCACACACTGATGAAAAACATAAAAATAAGTAAATCTTAATAATGTCTCAGAAAGCTCATCATTTAGAAAGTCAGCCCCTCAGCACATAAAAAAGTTTCTCGCCATGTGGCCTTCACTCCACCTTAACCTTAACAGGTAGAAAAATGAATTGTGTGAGAACATTTGCTACTAATTACTTCTGATTGGTATGTCATATATGGTCTTGTTTTGATATAGAGGGCAAAAAAGCATGTAAGACTATACACGTTAAATTGCCAGAGTGAGTAGAACACAGCAAGAACATTTACCCTTTCTACATTGTTTCATCATGAATGGGAGAAAGTTAGGTCATTGAACACTGCCTATGGAAAAATAAGTTAATGGGAGAAACAGTGTTACAGGTGTGGAGACAGGAGTTTTAGAGATCTGAGTCATGGACATTCATGTATGCTATCCATTATGCAAAAATCCTTTCAAAGCAGTATTCACCATTTCTTGCAAGGAAATTTTCTCAGTTTTGTTTCAAATGCTTCCTGATGTTTCCATGCTAATACAACATTAGGTATTACTGTTGTATTACAGTCTCACTGGAACTTGATTTTCCTTTTTTTCAGACATGATATTTAAGTGGAAGTTGTTATGATATTAAAAGGAAACCAGAGCTATCAACAGTTAATGAATACAGCTATTTCTCAAAGAATCTCCATTTTATTTACCATATGACAAATATAACCTATTTTATAAGTAGCAAAATGTCTGCAGGCAGGGTGCATTTTTAATATTATATTTACATAATGATCTTAGGTTAAAAATTAAATTATTTCTATTAACTTCACTACTTTTTTACTTCACAGAAAATAGTTATGTCTGAATTTTATTATGTTGGTGTTTTCTGGGTAAAATAAGGTGATATAAATACTATATCCTATTTTATGATATTAGTAGTCTACAAATTATACTATATTATAAAGATTTAATAATTTTTCCTTGTCTATAGATATTAGACTGTATGTTTGACTTTGCACTTACATAAAGAGCATATTATTGCAATTCCTAACATTGCTTAGTTGGTAGGGCAAACCTATATTAAAATGAGAATATATTTTAAAGATTCCATATACTATAAGCTTGAGATGAATATATGATTTGGTGAGAGGGAGAACAGAATTTTTAATAATGATACAAGATATTAACACTAAAATATCTGGGGAGTTTGGGCACAGAATCTTTATCTGCATAAAAAAGTGTTATATTTGCAAGTGAAATATTTCCATGTGAATTCAAAAGACTGGGCTAGAAATTAGCAAGTAGGTACTATTTGGAATGAAGCACTTATATTAATATCTTTCTTTTTTCTTTTTCTGAAGACATTCTTTTCCCTCATCTCCTCTCCTCAACATCTTTCAAGTTATTAAGCAGGTTGCCTAAGGGAGAAACCATCTCCAGAAAAATTGTAATAACTTCTTTAGGGGCTTTCATACTTGGCTTCAGTTTTTCCTACGTTTCTTAATAGATTCACCCTCTTTGTTCACCTTTCTAAAGGAGGCATTGTAAGGAAGCTTTCCTACAGCAAATTTACAATATCTAGTGATGTCTGACTCCTTTTTTTCTTAGGTGAGACACTTCCTCACTGAAAGAAGCCTTTTATCAGCACCTATTATGCTCCTTTCCCACTGTTATAAATCTTCTATATTTTCTTAAATAGGACAGATTATATTAGGAATCCAGTTCCACTGCCATAGTACTTGAATTTAGATGTGGGTGTTTTTTTTATCTCCTAATCTCTATAAACTCTGATAGTTGCTTTAAGAGAACTTGCCTTTTTGTTTTCTTTGTTCAGTTGTTAAGCTTTAATGGTAAGTGATGAGGGAACATAGATAAAAGAATATCTTAAAAGGCCATGAAATCCTCTTTCAATTTGGAACAAACACCTTGGCTTAAATGTCTCTGCCACTGGGCGTATTTATTAATAAGTTCTTTGGTATGTGAACATTTGTCCACAGAGTTGAACTGAGTATGATTAAAATCTCAGGCATTTTTAGGGTATATTTTGTTTCTGATCATGCTTTACAAAATAGTGTGTTTTGATTTCAGAGCTGTTAATTACCCCTAGTTCCCAAATAAAATATCTGTAATTATATATTTTTTTTGGTTAATTGAGTTTCAAGAGCAACATGAGTAATTTTTAATATAGAATAATTTATTTTACTTAATATCTTAAATTTATTTTTGGAAAATGATTCATTATATTTAAATTTTTCAAATATTCAAAGCACCAAGGAAAATTGTAGAAAACAATTTTCTATTATTGATTTGAGGTCCTGTAATACAGCATGGACTTATTTTTCTACTGAGAAAACATTTTTCCTTACTATTAATATATTATGGTTTTGCTAAATCAGATAAGTTTTCCAAATGGCTTAACAATTCTGAACAACACCTTTAGTTGACATTATATTCAAGTAGTGTCAAAATGTTATTAGATCATGGATGATTAAGTGATAAATCACTGGGTACTTTCTACACATCCATTTTAGTTATTTTATAATGAAGTCCCTCATAGGAGATATTAGTTGAGGTGAAAATTGCTTCTATCAGTGTAAGTCCAAGAACTCTAGTCTCTCAATTAAGCAACAAATAATCTTTGTGCCCTCATGGAAAGCACTGGTAGCTCTTTAATGAATGAATTGACAATATTCCATTTTGTAGTTAATAATGCACGGAGACAGGTGAAGGTGTTTGTGACAGATAGTACTCCTTTGTGAAATACAGAATCACTTCTTTGCAAATAGTACTCATTAAGGGTGTGTGGTACTTGTCTAGATTAAACAGCTTTAGGTGGCAAGTATGCATACTCTGTTCAAAAATGCCTAACAAAAATTTATCATCTTAATAGTTATCATGTCATCCTGCAAAATACAAAGTTAGCAAACACAAGCAGGATTCACAAAGGAGAGAAGGTGGAATAGACATGCTGTCAGGAACTCAGGTAAAACTCTCAATGCAGTCTCTGGGGCTACTTGGTTTATTGATTCTATTCATCCATTCATTGATTTATTCAACAAATGTTTATTAAGGACCAGTGTCTAATCCAGGTACTGGAACTATGTATTGAACAAGATAGACTTGATTGTTTAAAAACTATAATATGTAATTCACAAGCCATACAACTGACTGATTCACAGTGTACAATTTCATGATTTTTAGTATAATCACAAAGTTGTGCAACTATCACTACAAACATTTTGAGAACATTTTCTTTACTCCATTAGCAGTAATTCCCTATGCCCACTCTCTCCAGCTGCTGGCAACCACTACTCTGCTTTCTGTTGCTGTGAATTTGCCTTTTCTGGATATTTCATATGAATGGAATCATATGATATATGGTCTTTTATGACTTGCCCATTTCACTTACCATACTATAATCCAAGGTACTTCATTCCTTTTTTTAATCATTGTATGAATACAATTTTGTATGGATATGTATTTATCCTTTCATCAGGTGATAAATATTTGTGTCATTTTCACATATTAGGCTATATGAATAACACTGTTATGAACATTCCAATGTGCAAGTTTTTGTGTGGAGATATATTTTTGTGCCTCTTTGGTATATACCTAGGATTGGAATTGTTGGGTTATAGAGTAACTTTATGTTTAAACTCTTGAGGAACTACCAGACATTTCCAAAATAGTTCTATGATTGTTCATTCCAACTAGTACTTTATGGTGCCTGTTCCTCCACATCCTTGCCAACACTTATTATTGTTCTTTTTCATTATAGCCATCCTAGTAAGTATGAAATGGTTTGTCGTTATGGTTTTAATTTACATTTCTCTAATTACACCAAACATATTTTCATTACTTATTGGCCATCTTCTTATCTGGAGATGCATCTGCTCATATCCTTTTGTCAATTTTACTTATTTATTTATTTATTTATTTTTATTTCAGTAGATTTAGGGTATACACATTTTTTTTAAATGGATGAATTGTATAGTGGTGAAGTCAGGACTTTCAGTGTACGTATTATATGAATAGTGTACATTGTATGGGACAGGTAATTTTTTATCCCTCATAGCCTCCCCCCGCTTTTTGAATGTCCAAAGTCCGTTATTCCACTGTGTGACTTGTATATTCATTATTTAGCTTCCACTTATAAGTGAGTACATGTGGTATTTGTTTCTTCTGTTCCTGAGAAATATCACTTAGGATAATTGCTTCCAGTTCCATCCAAGTTGCTGTAAAATACATTATTTCATTCTTTTAATGGCTGAGTAGTAGTCCATAGTATTTTGTTAACCAATCCTTTATTGATTGGCACTTAGGTTAATTCCATATCTTAGTAATGTTGAATATTTTTTCAGATGTTTTTTGGCCATGTGTACATCTTCTTTTGAAAAATGTCTGTTCATGTCTTTTGCCCATTTTTAATGTTGTCTTTGGTCATTTTTAAATTGGATTATTTGCATTCTTGTTGAATTGTAAGAGTTCTTTATAGATTCTGGATACAAGTCCCTTATACATAGGATTTGAAAGTATTTTCTCTCATTCTGTGGGTCGCTTTTTCACTATCTGGGCAGTGTCCTTTGAAGCACAACATTTTTAAATTTTGATAAAGTCAAATTTTTCTATATTTTTTTCCCTTATGCTTTTAGTTCATAACTAGAAAAATTGCCTAACCCAAGGTCACAAAAATTTCTCTTATAATTTCTTCAAAGTGTTTTGTAGCTTTAGCCCTTACAATTAGGTCTAGGATTCTTTTTGTATGTATGTGGAGAAGGAAAGAGAAGTTTATTACTTTGCTGGCAAAGGAGGGAAGGGCAATGTGTGTATGGTGTGATGAAGGGGTTCATCTTCATTGTTGAACTTTAGATATTTAGTTTTCCCAACTTGATGTCTGTTTTTTTAAATAATTTAATGGAAAAAACCAGTTCTCCTCAAACATCAATGTTA
Organism: Microcebus murinus; assembly: GCF_040939455.1. Taxonomy (NCBI): domain Eukaryota; kingdom Metazoa; phylum Chordata; class Mammalia; order Primates; family Cheirogaleidae; genus Microcebus; species Microcebus murinus. The sequence goes on from NC_134136.1 coordinate 103,528,203, forward strand.
ATAAAAATCACCTAGGGTTCTTGTTAAAATGCAGATTTTGGTACATTAGTGGGACATGAGAGTCTGCTTTTCTATAAAGTTCCTAGGCGATACTGCTGATAGGGGTCCTGGGACACTTTGAATAGCAAAGAGTTAGAGAACTACCAAACAAGTAATTACAAGTTCATTATAATTGTATATCTGCATCGTTCTCACCTCTCTGAAGACTGGCTTTCTTTATTCCTCCCATATATGGGAGACTGCAACCCCTATACTGGGTAAAAGAACACATCCCATTAGGTCAAGGAATAAACTAAGAATTGCCAAGTAGCATTGTTAAGGTTGGGTTTTTAATTCCAAGCAGAGATCAGCCAATTGGCTACATTAGAGTCAGGTGTTCAGCTCTTAGACTTACCAGCTATGGCTAGAGTTCTGGCCTGTAAAGGGCTCAGTCAGTGAATGGCAGCTCTTAGAGAAGAAAGTTGTGGACTGGCCCGAAATTGAAGACTTCTACAGATTTACAGTTGCCTTGCTATTTAATTTTAGAGAAGTCTTGGTATCTTTTACCTTAAATTGAGAATTTCTAAAAGCATGGTAATTAGTAGGAGCCAGAAATTCTTCAAATGACTGTTAGTTAATAATTCTGGGCTAAGGGAGAAGTAGAATTTTTCTTGATTTCCAGCTAACATTCTGTTTCATATTTAGCAACACTGAGTGGTTTATGTGACTTAGTAAGGGCTCCCATTGGAACACGGTCAGTCCTAGTGCAAAGATTGTGGAGTGGGTAGTCACTGGTAAGGTACTGAGCCTTTGTGTAGGTATTCTCATTTATAGGCTACGAAGAATAGCTGTTCTGCAGAGATATTTTAATAATTTTGTTTTCAGAACAAAGTGTAGGTGCTGAATCTATGTAAATTTTCTTCACTTTTGCTGCCTTGCTACTTCCAGAAAAAATTTTCTGTGATTTACATATAAATGACCAAGTATAATAGGGCCATTAAATTAAAGGTAAAACAAGAGTCCTCTAATGGAAAGAGAACATAGTTTTTATACAAAATCAAACCTAAAGATAGTTACTTTGAGTAAAAATTTAACTATGGGCTTTCTGGCAAACATCATAAAAAGGGAAACAATCAATTAAAATGTGTTTAATATATAAAGATTAAAAAAAATACTGGTTTGTTTGCAATGAATCTCCTTGGCCTAGGCAAAGAATTTATAAAGAAGACCCCAAAGGCAATCACAGCAACAACAAAAAATAAATAAATGGGACCTGATCAAATTTAAAAAGGAAACTATTATGAGAGCAAACAGAAAACCTACAGAATGAGAGAAAATATTCACATGCTACACATCCAATAAAGGGCTGATAACTAGAATATATATAGAACTCAGGAAAATAAGCAAGAAAAAAATCAAACAACCCTATCAAAATGTGGGCAAAGGGCATGAACAGAGACTTTTCAAAAGAAGACAGAATAATGGCCAACAAACATATGAAAAAGTGCTCAACATCTCTAATCATCAGGGAAATGCAAATCAAAACCACAATGAAATATCACTTATCTCCAGTGAGAATGGCCTTTATCAAAAAGTCCCCAAACAATACATGTTGGCATGATTGCGGAGAGATAGGAACATTCATACACTGCTGGCGGGGCTGTAAACTAGTTTAACTTCTATGGAAAGCAATATGGAGATACCTTAAAGCGATACAAGTGGATCTACCATTTGATCCACCAATCGCATTGCTGGGCATCTACCCAAAGGACAAAAAAAGACATTCTATAAAAAAGACACTTGCACTCACATGTTTATAGCAGCACAATTCACAATTGCAAAGATGTGAAAACAACTCAAGTATCCATCAATACATGAGTGGATTAATAAAATGTGGTATATGTATACCATGGAGTACTATTCAGCTATAAGAAACAATGGCAATCTAGCACCTCTTGTATTTTCCTGGATAGAGCTGGAACCCATTCTACTGAGTGAAGTATCACGAGAATGGAAACACAAGCACCACATGTACTCACCATCAAATTGGTATTAACTGATCAACACTTATGTGCACATATAGTAGTAACATTCATCAGGTGTCAGGCAGATGGGAGGGGAGAGGAGGGTATGGGTATATTCACACCTAATGGGTGCAGTGTGCACCGTCATCTGGGGGATGGACACGCTTGAAGTTCTGACTCGAGTAGGGCAAAGGCAATATATGTAGCCTAACCATTTGTACCCCTGTAATATGCTGAAATAAAAAATAAATAGTAAAAATTACCAGTTTGTCAGGAGAGAGAAAATATTGTTCCTAGCATTCAAATCATGTTTACTTACTAAGAATGGCTAATAAGAAAAATAGAAGGACATCATTGGCAATGTTTAAAAAGTATCAAGTGACACTCTACAAAAAAGGCACCTGCACTCGAATGTTTATAACAGCACAATTCATAATTGCAAGGCTGTAGAAACAGCCCAAGTGCCCACCAATCCAAGAATGGATTAATAAAATGTGGTATATATATACCATGGAGTGCTATTCAGCTCTAAGAAACAACGGTGATATAGCACATCTTATATTTTCCTGGTTAGAGCTGGAACCCATACTACTAAGGGAAGTATCCCAAGAATGGAAAAACAAGCACCACATATACTCACCAGCAAACTGGTATACTCATCAGCAAACTGAGCAGCACCTAAGTGGACACATAGGTACTACAGTAATAGGGTATTGGGCAGGGGGGAGGGGGAGGGGGCGGGTATATACATACATAATGAATGAGATGTGCACCATCTGGGGGATGGTCACGCTGGAAACTCAGACTTGTGGGGGGAGGAGGGAAAGGGCATTTATTGAAACCTTAAAATCTGTACCCCCATAATATAATATACCGAAATAAAAAAAAAACATATCAAGTGATAACCACTTTTTCTATCATGCTCTTTAAATTCTACCCTCTGCATACTGTCAATTCTACATTTTTAGGTATTTGTTACATCAGCATCCCACATGCAGGTATCAAAATCTGTATTAGTTTCCCATTGCTTTTGTAGCAAAATAACAAAACTTAGTGGCTTAAAAGAACACAAATTTTTTATCTTATAGTTCTGGAGATCCAAAGTCCAAATTGGGTCTCAGTGTGCTAAAATCTGTGTCAGAGGGCTGAATTCCTTCTGAAAACTGTAAGGGAAATCTATTTCCTTGCCTTCTCTAGTTTCTAGTGGCTACCTGCATTCCTAGGCTTGTGGCCCCTTTCCTCCATCTCCAAAACTAGCAACTTCAGTCCTTATCACTCAGCAATCTCTATTGGTTATCTTCTGCCTCCCTTTTCTCCTTTTATGGACCTCATGATTACATGGGGCCTGACCTGGATAATCCAGGAATATCTCCCTATTTTAAGGTCAAAGGATTAGCAGGCCTAATTACTCCTGCTACTTTAATAACCCTTTGTCATGAAAACTAACATATTCACAAGTTTTAGGGATGAGGAATTGGATCTGTCTTTTTGTGGGGAGGGTTGGGAAAAGAGGGCATTATTGTGGTCATCACAATGACCAATCCTTGGTAAAATCTAAAAATATCATATTCAATTCTCCTATGTAAAGAGTGTAAGTAGTATAATCCAAGTACATGGCTTTTTAAAAATTCTTACATGATCTATGAATTAGAGATTTTAGAGAAATGGATTTTTATTCCTGGACTCTATGTTTTCACTTTAAAATATTGGCTTTCTCAATCTGACTACTCATTGGAGTTTGAGACAGGATTGGGATGTTTATTATAGAACCATTTAAACAACCAATTTTACCTTATCTATTGAATGTCTCTGTTTCCTCTTGGTGCCTCTTTCTTTTTAAGTGAAAAGAGTGGGAAAATACTAACTTATTGTTAAGTATATTGACTTTTATATATCACAGAAAAATGCTATGTCCATTACATGATACAAAGAATAAATTACTACAGTGCCAATAAGCATGCAAATACATTTATTAATCAACAACTGCTGGGATTTATCCATGTATCCACTCTTCATCTACTGAGCATCTAATATTGGAAATGCAGGAGTGAGGCTTGGCTCACACAGTATCAAAAAATCACTTTGTTGGGAAAAGAATAATATAAACCTTATTACTAAATAAAAATGATGATAATAATCACCCTGACTACAAATCTTTACATAACATGTAATACATGCCAGGCCCCTTTTATAGCTGTGAAACCAGAGGCAGAGAGAATTGTCTAAGTTCACACAGGTCACAAGTGGCGCTCTTTGAATCTAATAGTCTGTAGGTATGGCTTCAGATTTTGTGCTGATAAACTCTAACTGCTTCTTTTTGATGTGATCAATATTCTACAGCTTACAACTGTGCTTTAGCAAAACTCTGTCTAACTTCTATAAGAATGTATAATGCTGACATCTCAGAGCACATTAATTCTGAAAATGATAAATAAAACATTTTTTCATATTAATAGGTATTGCATTTATTATTTTCCAACAAAAATCAATCTCAGGAGTCTATGGGTATGAAGCCTTAAGTCCTTCCATATCCAAATATTATTTTGGCCATATGAATTATTGATACTTTGGGTAGATCATGAATTCCAGGTATAAAATCATGAATGTTTGTAAGGTTCTCCAGTGCTTTCTGAGTCTTCTAGGGTCCAGGATTAATTAGGGTCCCTTAATAATTAATCATGAGATACCTGAATCTTAATTATTCACAGACCTGTGTTTTCTTTACTGGGTTCTTTTCCAGACTTTTATAAAACTTCTCTACAGAAGGTTTTAAATTTATGCACAGTGTTTTCTTTTATTCTCCATCAAGCCCATTACTGGTCTGCAGGTTTTCTTTTTTTCTATAGACAGGATCTTGCTCTGCTGTCCAGGCTAGAGTGCCGTGGCGTCAGCCTAGACCACAGCAACCTCAAACTCCTGGGCTCAAGCAATCCTCCTGCCTCAGCATCCCAAGTAGCTGAGACTACAAGCACATGGTGTCTCACCTGGCTAATTTTTTTAAATTTTCTGTAGAGACAGGGTCTTGCTATATTGCTCAAGCTGGTCTCAAACTCCTGTGATTCTACCAGCCTCAGCCTCTGAAAGTGCTAGGATTACAGGTTATTTATAAAATTATTTCCTCTCCCATGTTGCTTCTATTCCCTGTTTCAAAAACTTATCAGACAAGGGTTGGGCCTCCTTATTTATTTTCCATGTCTATTTATTTGCCTTTTATTTTTTATGTCCTGTTGCTTTATTTACTCGAAATTGTGGAAACTTTTCTCAAAATCATCAATCACATTACCTGTGTGTTTTTGTCCAATCTATTATTTGGTATTCCCATTCAAATTTTAATTTTGCCAATTTTACTCAAGGAAAAAGGTAAAAAAGATAAACTGAGATTCAAGTAAATAGCGTCATTTGGTTATAAACTAGAGGAAAAGAGCCATGAAAAAAATTAGAAGACCTATTTGATCCTGAGGCTGAAGACATTCCCTTCAAGAGCCAAGGGTATAGTGATAAAAGATTACACTCCTGTCTTTATGGTTTACTTATACCACTTGCTGCTGTAAAAAGTCATTGACACATAGTCAGATTGTGAATGTCTTTTTTAGAGAGTTTAAAAAATTAAAACTAATCTATACACAATGTATGGAAGACCCAATTAAAGTTACAGAGTAGAAAGTCAATGCTATATAGTGTGGTAACATAAAAATAATTAAATGACCAAGTAAAATAGATGAATGGAGAGAAAAAGGAAGTTGTAAGTTCTGGAACAATACATTCTCAACTTTGATGAAATTTAAAGTTATTGTCAAAAATTTCAAACCAAGAAAAAAAACTATCATAAGTGAGATAATGATTGATATTTAAAAGGAGGAGTTGCTTCTGAAGTGTAGACAAAGGAGATTTAGGGGAAATTAAACAGTTTAATTTGGTATTTCTCTCAGTTGCAGGTAGCAGCAAAATAGCAATGAACTTTTTTTAAAGAAAAGAAAAATAGACCTCAGTATTAATGTACTTTGACTTTACCTATCACAAAGACAAAAAATTCAATGATTTACCATAAGTTGTTTAAATGATAATTTAATGTTCCTAGAAATAACTCTGATATTCACTATGTAATTTATTAAAATCAATTTATTTAATACTTATTTCCAGTTTTCTATTGAATACCCAAGTTTTGGTTTAAGTTTAGAGTTTTATACTTAAAGATTGCTTATTTATTTAGAAACCATTTGAATTGATTTATTTCTATTTGTCAATGCTTCTAAATCTGAACAATCATTCCAAAAGGAGTTTGCCCATTATGTATAGAAGTTTAAGGGAAGAAGAAAAGGGATACTTCCATCAACTCTGTACCAATTAACTCTTCTGTGAGAATGTGTTGTTAGGAATTTGTAAAACGTAAAAAAGTCAAAAAAGGTATTAGTTCACCACTTTTTTATGGCTGGGTGGTACTCCAAACTGGAGACCATTCTTCTAAGTGAAGTATCCCAAGAAAGGAAAAACACAGCGTGTACTCACTATTAAATTGGAACTAATTGATCAACATGTATGTGTACATATGGTAGTAAAACTCAATGGAAATCGAGCAGGTGGGGGCGAGGGGATGGGTACATTTATAGCTAATGGGTACAATGCACACTATCTGGATGATGGGCACACTTATAACTTTGACACACACTATACAAAAGCAATTCATGTAACCAAAATGTTTGTACCCCCATGATATTCTGAAATTAAAGAAATAAAAAGGTAAAATTAAAAAAAAATAAAATAAAAGAATACAAAGTCTCCTAAAATGCTGACATTACATAGCACATAAGATTGGAATTGGTTTCTGAGTGCATGAAAACAGACTTAGATGTGAAAATGTAAATTGTAGTATTCTTTTCCTTATTTTTTCTTCTGTCTAAAATGCAGAGTAATTTGGCATCTGTATGCTTAAGTCCCTTGAACTTAACGCCAATTTTAACTTGCATAATTGTATTTAACCTCAGAAGTATACCAAGTTGACTTGATTTCTGAATTGGGCTTTAATTTCTTTTACCATTGCTAGCTTTGAATGATGCCACTGAAATTGTCCTAGTCTCAATAAAAGTTCATTACTTTAAAAGTCTGATGGAATTACAGTGAGTAACAAAACAATGGGCCATAGCTTATATCTGAAATTTTCATGGTTGTATGCAAATGAAAGAAAAAAATAAAATGGAAATTTATATGCTCAGGCCAAACACTAACATAAAGCCATTTCTTGGGCACTGTTTAACCAACTGTTTTATATTACAAAATTAAAATTCTTAGGTGAATATAAATAATATAATAATAATTTTAAAAAATTTAAATGTGTCTTCCTTGTTTTACTGTTACAGTTTTTCCAAATAGGAAGGATCATGTCACTTCCAATTGGATTAATAATTAAAATATTTTAAATTTTATATAGCAGTTATTTTTGGAAAAAATTAAAAATTTTCCATTTTGCTTTTCACTACATGTTATCACTCTATTTGGACATTTATTCTTCTTGCTTCTATTGTTTCCTGTATTCTAAAATCTCTTTCCTTACTTCTACTTTCTTGAACCCTTCCTGAATATTTCCATTAGAATCCTTTCTTAAAGAATAGCTTTTATTGTGAGGCTTCTTTGCCTACCATCTGAAATTCTGTTGGCTGAAATTCAAAGCTTTCTAAGACATAGCAAAAATGAATGTTTTTGTCTCATATTTTATATCACTACATTCATGAAATATTGAAGTATAATTCACACAAATTCTCCATGTAAAACTTTTGTTTTCATTTGCAGCATTCCTCATGAATAGGATGGCAGTTTCCATCCTCAGCTGCTGAAATATTACTCAGCCCTTCATGCAGCTTTGAGGAATTTCTTTCATCTAACTCCTTAACTACTTTGGGTTAGTTTATATATAACCCAAGTATAAGCCATGGCTCTATATGGCTCCAGCTCTATAGAGAATAATATTTTAAAAATGTGCATCTAATGATCTTAAAAATCAAGGTATAATTTTTGCTAGGTTATATCATTACATGCACAAAGTTATCCAGAAATTCTCTGTGAGATCTTCCCAAAGTTCTACATTCATGTCAGCCACAAAAGTTATCTCTTTGGCTTCCCCTTCTCCATGTCTTTCCACTTAGAGTATTTCATTAACCTCCCTTTTTTCTTTTTATGAGCATTTTAATTTTTCAACCATTGTCTTTACCTTTATTTTGAACCTCACTCAAGGTGTTAATCCAACCTTTTAAGAAGATACTGAATTTCTGAAAAACTTCGTTACTATGTAATATTGATTTAAAATGATTAAATCATTTTACCCCCTAGTCGTGTTTATATTTGATAAAATGTAATCGTTTATATTTTGGATTTAAAGAAATTTTCTAAAATATTGTGAGGTATATCAGTAATAGCTTTTTGTTTTTTGCGACCTTTTCTCTGGCTATTGTAAAAAGTGGCTTATTTCCATTTACAAATATGCAAACTAACGAAAAGCCCTCAGGTCTGTTTTTTCACAAAGGTGCAACACAGAAGTTTGCTATTGAATTCTCAAAATAAAAGTGTGATTTTTTAAAAAAATAAAATCCATATAAACTCTTTCTGGAGTCATTTTGTATAACAGTTTTTTAAAATGGGTATTTATTCTTGTGACTACTTGTAAAAATTGGAGTATTATATTTCAACCAGGCTAATATCAATTCTACCAACTCTATGTCAACCACAAGGAAATCTCCTTATTTAAAACAAACAAGTAAATAAAATACCTTTAATTAGTTCTTCACTCTGTGAAGTCTAAGAATATGTAGGTGAGATAGTAGCCACTAAGAAAGATAATCCAGAATGCTGTTATTTGAGCATAATTCTCTTGGTTGTCTGACTTGAAAAGCCTTTCTACCCCAAACTCCAAATCTTACCTCTTTCAAGGGATTTTCTTCTTTTGATCTGAGAATCACTGATAACTTTTACTTTTCTTAACCCAGTCTGAACACATATTCCTTAAGATTATTGTTGATTTCAACAACAACAAGGAAAGACATTTGATGTTAGTAATATATGGAAACTTAGGAAACTTTGTCACTCCCTGTATTTTATAGATCAACACATATTTAGTAAGTTCCTACTGCATATATAAAAAAGGAGAGTAAGATTTATTTACTAAAGCATTAAGTACAGTGTCAAAAAGGCAGGAGAAGAATGTGTTTCAAAAAGCAGAAATAATCATCAGTGTTAAGTTCATCACTAGTTTTTCATTCAAAAAGAAAGTCGTAAATTTCATTTAAAAAGTAAAAACAATTCTAAAGCATTTGGAATGAGTCTTACTACACTACACTTATTTTTGTAAGACTACCTGACCCTAGAAATACTAAGATAAATGAATAATGTAGATAATGGTTGCTGCTTAAGTGTACTTATGTGTAACCCTAATTCATCACTGTCCAATGTTTAATAGATTTAGAGTGGCTGCATTAAAAAAAAACACGTGCAGTCTTTTTAAAAAAACATAATCTGTCTTGTTTTTGTCATGTTGGCAATGGAAAATATACTTTTATTTTGGTAAAGGTTGAAGAATTTATTGGGAGAAGATATCTAATAGCATGAAAAATGTCTCCCTCAAAGCAATTTCAGATATCAGAGTTACTTACTGAGGCTCAAGCTCTTGACACAGTCATATACCAATAATTTCCTAAAGGCAATACAGAATACTAATGGGTGATTATATTTTAGCAAAGAAAATGCAAATATATTCTGAATTGAATGAATGTTATATTAAAACTAGATTATGAATATTTGAAATGAAGTAGGAAAAGTTTCTTAGCAGAAGAATCCTATGAATCATTAATATTTCCAACATAGAACAAGTTGATTTTCCATTTTAGTATAGTAGTGCATAGTATCACATCAAGCTATCTTTTGCTTATATGGTTAAAAGGAATTTTTCAGGAAAATATTTATAAATAAAGCATTTTTGTGGAAGTGATTAGGGTCATAGAATAGTGTCTTCGGTATAGCTAACATTCCAGGTCAAAAGAAAATACATATACATTTTAGGTGAAGAAAAATGCAGGTTTCAAATACATCAATAATTCATTTGGCTTGAAGTAGAGGGTGTGTGCTTCCCACATGCATGTGTATGCCATTTTCTCTGCTAGAATCACACTTTCCCCCATCATCTCCTCTCTACTTCCACAACTCATCTTTAAATTTCAGTTCAAATATCACTTCCTTGGGGGAGCATTCCCAGACTCTCAGATAAGATCAGTGCCTAAACTATACTGATTTCTACCCTAGCACTTATCACATATAGAATTAAAAATTAGTTGTTTAATGGTGTTATCTATCACTAAAAAGAAAGCCCCCCATTGGCATGAGCCATGAGTTTGCTGTTTAGTTGTATTCCTATGTTCAGGAACAGTGCATTAAACACAATGTCCACTCAATACGTGTCTGTTAGGATAACTGAAGGAGGAGATAAAAAATGAAACTAGAAAGTATATTGGGTCTACTAATTTACAGTCCCACCAACAGTGTGTAAGTATTCATCTATGTAAACATCTATTGTGCTTTTTAAAAAATGTTTTAATGATTGCCATTTTGATAGGGGTAAGGCGGTATCTCATTGTGGTTTTAATTTACATTTCCCTGATGATTAGTGATGTTGAGTTTTTTATATGTCTGTTGACCATTCGTATATCTTCTTTTGAAAAAAAAACTTTATTCATGTCTTTTGACAACTTTTTAATGGAGTTGTTTTATTCTTTCTGATTTGTTTCAATTTTTTATAGATTCTGTATATTAGCCCTTTGTCAGATGTATAGTTGGCAAATATTTTCTCCCATTCTATAGGTTGCCTATTTACTCTGTTGAATATTTCCTTTGCTGTGCAGAAACTTTTAATTTAATTAAGTCTCATTTATTTATTTTGTTGCTGCTGTATTTGCTTTTGGGGTCTTAGTCATAAATTCTTTGTTTGAGTTTCTTCCAGAATTTTTATGATCTCAGGTCTTACATTTAGTTCTTTAATCTATCTTGAGTTAATTTTTATATACGGCAAGAGATAGGGATCCTATTTCATTCTTCTGCATGTGGCAATCCAATTTTCCCAGCACCATTCATTGAATAGGGCATACTTCCCCCTGTGTATATTTTTGTCTGCTTTGTGAAAAATCACTTGGTTGTAGTTATATAGTTTTAGTTCTGGGTTCTCTATTGTGTTCCATTGGTCTATGTGTCTGCCTTTATACCAGTCCCATACTATTTTAGTTACTATAGCCTTGTAGTATAATTTGAAGTACAAGCTGTATAGAATACAGCACAGAGGTTCCTCAAAAAACTAAAAGTAGACCTATCATTCTATTCAGCAATCCCACTACTGGGTATCTACCCAAAGGAAAAGAAGTCATTTTATCAAAAACACACCTATCCTTGAATGTTTATTGCAGCATAATTCACAATTGCAAAGACGTGGAATCCACCTAAGTGCCCACCAATGGAGGATTGGATAAAGAAAATGTGTTATGCACATACCATGGAGTACTACTTAGCCATAAAAAGGAATGAAATAATGTCATTTGCAGCAACTTGGATGCAACTGGAGACCATTGTCCTAAGTGAAATATCTCAGGAATGAAAAAAACAAACACCACATGTTCTCACTAATAAATAGGAACTGAACAGTGGGTACACATGGTCATAAAGTGGTGTAAAGGACATTGGAAACTAAGAAATGGGGAACATGGGATGGGGATGAGGAATAAAAACTTACCTGTTGGGTACAATGTACACTATTCTGGTGATGGGCACAGTAGAAGCCCTGCCTTCAACATTATACAATTCATCGATGTAACAAGAACACTTGTATTCCCTAATATTTTGAAATAAAAATTATTTTAAAAAGTGGAAGAATTGAATAGTAATGACTAAAAGGGGAATAAAGAAGGTATATTAGGTCCAAATCATCATGGACTTTGGATTTTTGTTTGTTTGTTTGCTTGTTTAGGCCATTAGGGAGCTGTGAAGAGTTTGTAGAGGTGAATTGACAAAAGGAAAACGATTTTTTTCTCAGACTGTAATGTGTCTAGAGCTATGAGGGTTGCAAAACTGAAAGGAAGGAGACTACCAGAGTACTTATGGCAGTTCACCTTGAAGACAATATGGCAACCATACTTAGGAGATTGTGGCATTGGGAAAACATTCATGATGTATTCCAAGGGAAGAATTTATAGCACTTTGACTTTGATTCAATGTTGGGGGACATTATCCTAGATAATTTCAAAGTTTCAAGTCAAAGGATAGGATAAATGGTAATGACATTACTCAAAAAAGGCAAGTCAAGTGGAAAAGCATGCTTGGAGAGGGACAGCAACAGGAGCAAAGATAATGAGTTGCCCCTTAATGAAAACTCGCTTTCTGTTTTATACCACAGTAGACACTGCATCCATTCTTTCTAATTTGCACAGTAATTCAGTCCTATTCATCCATTTTAACCATTATGGAAGGTAAGGTTCTAAGAGATTGAGAACTTGCCTAAAATCACACAGGTAGGAAGTGGTAAAATTTGGATTTGATTATGGACTTTCTGCTGGCTCCATTATGCCATATTAGAGAGGATAAGATGCTAAGATAGATATATTATAGAAGATAAATATACATCTATGTATATATATATACACAAACACATATAGTTATATAATAGGTGTATATATAATTATATATGTGTGTCTGTGTGGGTATTTAATATCTATGACAAATTAAAGCAAAGTTACATGTGGATATTTAGCAGGTGGTGAGAAATTTTACGATGCAGATTCTACAGTGATATTTAAATTGGAAATAGGCAATTTATTCCTATATCAAGTTCTTATATTTAAAATAAAGCTGAATTTGTATTAAGAAAATATATTTTGCTAAAATTTAATTGTATTAGATTAGTAATAGCCATAGAGCTTATGAAGGAAATTATAGCTCTAACCTTTTGAATTTTTCTTTTGTAGCTAAGGTTGAAAAAATAAGGATCATCAGCAAAAGGTTATGATACTTTTTTATCCAGAGTGTTTCCATTAAAAAATGCTTTGTGGTTATTTTATTTACTTTATATTAAAAATAGTCTTTTTCATTTATATTTACTATATTCCATCAGATTCTTTCTATTTGTGGTGACAGGTAACTTAATGCCTTTAAACATAGCTGTTTACAAGATGCCATTCTGTATCGTGGGTTTCTTTGTCTTCTAACAGAAGGTCCTAATGAGCAATGTAATGATCCAGGAAGATGAGCAAAGGGAGTTAATAATTGAAAATTGACTGCAAGGATAGTTCTGTAGAAGTATATTAAAGTCATAAATCAGTGAGTATTTTGGAAGTGATTATTTCACATTAGAATGGAGAAAATGATAGTACCAGAAGGGAACATGTATAATCATTTTGTCTACCCTTATAAATTTTTAAGTTGTAGCTCTAGAATCTTGGTTATGACCAGGTCATTCTGACTACTTCCATTTTTGAATTACACATATAATTTTATATTGTACTTCATTGTTTCATGTTTAATAGTGGTTGCATTTGAAAGGTATTTTGGTTTCAATGTATGCATGTCTTACTTCTTCAAATTGATGGCAATGCTCCTTTAGGGTCAGCATATATTTTCTGCAAATTTTTATATCCTGTACAATGCCTAATGATTAACTGAGTACAGAATAAAATATAATACTTAAAGAATTAGGTAAGGACAGCAACTCTAGTAGCATAGAAAAGTAGAAATACTTGTTTCTATCGAATGTCTCAGGGGAAAAATCTGATGAAATGGCACAGTCTAGTTGAGGCACTCCATACATCCAGCTGTATGACTTCAGTTTTCTCACCTATAAAATAGTGGTAATCAAGCAATTTACCTGTTGTGTCTTATAAGAAATTGAGTTTTAGGTACTTTTGTAAGCATTTAGATTGTTGTTGGTGCTGTTATCATTTCCCCTAATTCTATAATGTGATATATAATATTGAGAACTTGGACAATACTACTTTTCATAGCAATAGCATTGTTGGGCATCTACCCGAAAGAGCTTAAGACATTCTACTATAAAGACATCTACACCGAATATTTATGGCAGCACAATTCACTATTGCAAGATCATGGAAACAACCCAAGTGTCCGTCAATTCACGAGTGGATAACTAAAATTTGGTATATGCTCACAATGGAATACTACTCAATTCTAAGAAATGACAGTGAATTAGCACCATTTATGCTATCCTGTATTAAGCTTAAACCCGTTATCCAAAGTGAGGTGACACAAGATCAAGAAAACGGGCTCCACATCTACTCGCCATCAAATTGGTACTGACTGATTAAAACTATGGTGCTCAAATAGGGATAGTGCCCACTAGGGTTTAGGGGAGGGAGAGATACACATCTTAGGGTTGTGGTGAGCATAGTGGGGGGGAGAAAGAATACATCTAAACCTTCCAAGGGAAAGACTAAGATATACAATGTAACCCAAAGGTCAAAAAAAAAAAAAAAAGGAAAAAACAAACAAACAAACTTTTATCGGGTGGTGGGCAAATGGGAGGGGGAAGGAGGGGAAGAATTTACACTTACAAAATAGGGTGATGAGCACCACTTGAGAGTAGGACATGCTTGATGTTTTGTTAAGGCGGGGGCGGGGTGGGAGTGGGGAGGAATGGCAGGGGCAATATACGTAACTCTAACAATATTTGTACCCCCATAATATGAAAAAATAAAAAAGTTAAAAAAGTTAAAAAATATACCATGAAACTCAAGAATAGTAAAATAATTATGATGGTAATTTAAATGAGATAAATTTCAGAAATTAAACTGGTCAAAAATTTCATATTTCCACATTTTTTGGATATGCTGAATGAAGACCTAGGAACCTCAGTGGGATGACAGTAAATACTTAGGCACTGTGCTGGGTCAGTACATACAAGTATGGTATACAAAGACCCTACCCTCATAAAACTTAGAAAATTAATATAAGAAAAGAAAATATAACACAAATATCAAAGAAATGTACAGTCATAAATCACTTGAAAATATAAAATATTTATCAAATAGCCATCTCATTTTGGATAATTTTAGCTGATCTCAAGTCTTGTTATTGTAAATCACTTTTTTTCCCAAATAGCCTTAAATAATTCCACCAACTTTGTATAACTTCAAAGTCAAAGGGAACATTTGGCAAATAAAATTTCAAATAAACTGCTTAAGAGTCTCATGTGTTATTTCAGAATTTATATAAACTTCAACATTTGAGCCTTCATATTTTCATCTGCTTAATAGGGCTAAAAACATCTATGCTACCTATATCACACATTGTTACTTGAACACTTTGAAACTATAAAACACTATTTAAATACTGGATACCATTATTTAACTCCAGCTAAACAAACAATGTTGATATTAATGTTTTTAATGTGGGTGCCTGACAGGAAAACATGTGTTAACTCAGCAAGAGATATCAGTACATATTCTATAAAAATGCTCACGTCGTGAACTTTCAATTAATAAAAATTAATCACTTATAGGGCCGGGTGCTGTGGCTCACGCCTGTAATCCTAGCTCTTGGGAGGCCGAGGCGGGCGGATTGCTCAAGGTCAGGAGTTCAAAACCAGCCTGAGCAAGAGCGAGACCCCGTCTCTACTATAAACAGAAAGAAATTAATTGGCCAACTGATATATATATAAAAAATTAGCCGGGCATAGTGGCACATGCCTGTAGTCCCAGCTACTCGGGAGGCTGAGGCAGAAGGATCACTCGAGCCCAGGAGTTTGAGGTTGCTGTGAGCTAGGCTGACGCCACGGCACTCACTCTAGCCTGGACAACAAAGTGAGACTCTGTCTCAAAAAAAAATAAATAAATAAAATAAAAATTAATCACTTATGAAAGAGAATATCATTTGTTTCTTCTTTTATCTCATTTGTTACAAATTTAGTCATATGAACTACAGTCATATGAAAATACAGATTTTGCAATAAAAACTGTAGATTCTTGCTCCATTCTCTTTTATTTTACCATGTTTTAGGAAGCATTTGGGAAGGCATAGGTCTTAGACGATATGTCATGGCAAGGCCTCAGGCTTCAAAGTCTGCTAGATTTCCCTTTGCATCTTGGCCCCAACACTATTGATATTTCCTTAGAAAAGTTGCTTAAAAATAATAATATTTGTTGAACACTTAAAACATCTCAGATACTGTTGCATATGCTTTACATGTATGGGCTATTTACTTTTCCCAGTGACACTAAAAATAATTACTAGTGCATCTATTTAATAGATGAGGTTAGCTAAAAAATAGTATAGATAAGATTTGATCCTAACAATTTTCCCCATATCCTGTTCCCTTTTTCCTTACACCATGCCTCTCAGCTTGTTTATTATCTATAAATGAGATTATAAGATTATCCACTTTATATCTTTGTGAGGATTAAATGAGACAAGGGGTGATGAATAAATTACAGTTCAACAGCACCCTGTAAACACTCAACACTATGATTAGATTGATATATTTTGCAAACATCTAGTGGCCAACATATTCATTCTTTTCAACTTGGCTAATGGTGTTGAAACTAGCATAACCTTCCGAACAATGAAAAAGAAAATATAGATACTTGTTATTTTGAAGTAGCGAATAAAGAACTAAGTGAAATCAGCTACTTATCAGTAGAATAAAAACATTAAACTAAGTACAATTTAAGAGGATGTGGTGCTTTTGATGGACTGATTATTAGTGGAAAAAACTATATTTCTTCCCTACTAACATCCACTGTTTAAATTAGATTAAGTTCCTACATTTAATCAGTCAAGCATATAAAATCTAGAATCACCACAGAGAAAAGGAGCAGATGTAGCATACACTTTGGCTCCCAGGATCCCTAATGAGGGCACGTAGCTCCCAGAAACGCTGTCTCACCATTCCTAGAAAGCTCAGTTCTTGATGGGACACTGAATTTTTTTTTCTCATGGTTTGTGTCATCATTCAGGAAGTTGTAAATTCACAATCCATGAACGTGCATTGGAAGGGAATGGTTACAAACTCAGCATCAGCCAGGGGCACAACTTCATATTGGTTTAACATAATCAGGAACTAGTGTACCCCAAATCTAGAGGTAGAGACTACCTCCAGCATTCCAGTCCAGGACGGCCTTACATTCTCAAGCCCTGATAGTTTATGAATGGATGTTCTGCATACATTCTTTAGGGCTGTGCTAGTACTATGTTTCAAATTTTTATTTGCATAGGAAGCACCTACAGAGTTTGTTAAGGGGATTTGATTCTGTTGGCCTGAGATGGGGACTGAGTCTTCTGCATTTCCACTAAGTTATTAGATGATGCCCATGCAACTGGTCAGTGGATCATACTTGGAATAGCAAGGATATAAAGCACAGATGATGCCTTAGGTGAGCTTCACACATTGTTAAGGAATTTTTAAGATCTTGTCAGATAGCCAGGGCTAGATGACTATATTTTTAATCCATGCTGTTTCTTTTTTTGTACTATCATTTATATTCTAGTTATCTTTATTGATTATAATTTAGATCTGGAATTATTTTTCTCTAAATGGTTCTCATTGTAAGTGTTGAGTCTTCAGAGCCAGCAACCAGGTTTTCATCATCTTTCGAATCAGAGTATAATTATGTATTAGTTTGAGATTTATTGGTTTCTCCTACTGAAAAACTCCTTTATCTTGAGTCCTCCCTGATAAACACCATTATTTTTTCCACTATGGAATGATAATACTTTACTATTGAAGCATGAGGCAAAGATCATAACCTCATCTGAATGTATTGTAACTTGAACTTCATTGCCTGAGGGAGGATGGATTATCAGTGACATATGCCTTTCTTCTTGATTATCAAAAAGATAATAAAAAGGCAGTGTTTCTACCATATCTTGTTTAAAAAATATAACTTCATATAAACCAACTATCTTTTTTAAAAAAATACCTTCATATAAACCAACTATCTTTTTTTAAAAAAAATATCTTCATATAAACCAACTTTCTTTAATGATATTGTATCAAGGAATCATAAAACTCATTTACCATCACTTTTATGTTTTTTTTTTTCAACCTAAATTATATTTCTGGAGGTTCTCATTGGCCTTGTCTTGAAATCAAAGTGAATCCTTCATTTGTGATATGATACATGATTTGTAACACTTTGGGACCAATAATATTTGAAGATTTGAATTTCAGTTCAATGTAGACTTAGTGCCTAAGTGAAATTTATTGAGACCAAGTAACTCTGATAGCAGTAATCATGGACTGTAATGATGGTTCAAGTACAGTGTTCAAGTACAGTAGGGGAAAAGTTAGGGTGTGTAATCAAAGTTTTCTCTGGAGATTTTTCAAAGGTTAAGGCAATACCTGTTCATTCAATCCCTCACTGGTCCCACATTTCAGATACACTGCACCTGGGTTGGAAATCTCCACTGATGTGTTTCCAGATGAATATGTGAGAATGAAGAATTATTGACTTATTGTGTTTTTTAAAATTGTAGTATAATATACATAACTTGATACTTGTCATCTTAAGTATTTTAAGTGTACAGTTTTGTGGCATTAAATGCCTTCACATTGTTTTGTAGCCATCATCATTCATCCATTTCTAGAATTGAGTTATTACTGTTTTTAAGATGTATTTTTCACTTAGATTCTTCTTTTATAGAGTTCATTAACCATATCCAACTAAATGTATACTTATTTGAAATTTATGAGATTATTTTTTAAATGGGAAAGTTGAGTTCCATCTGTCTGAGGGCACTGAAAAAATCAGACTTCCAAAAATATAATTCCTGTTTTGCTGTTGTTGTTCCTCATGACTTCCTTTTTATATGAATATTTTCTTTAAACATATTGACAGTCAATTTGACAAGCTGTCACTTCTGGCAAATGCCATTTGTTCCATTAGTAATTTCCTTCTTTCAAGAAACACTATTAGTCACCATATCTTATTATATTAAACATCTCCTTTTAACACTGATAATATAAAACTCTTTGACTAATAGTTCTTACAATAAAAAATCATATTGAAACAAAAACTAGAGGACTAGAGGCACTTACTCAGAAAGAACAAACTCTTTTCCTTGATAATGACAGTGACTAAAACAATGAGATAAACTAAAAAAGAAACACAATGAGTGCATTTTTATCTGAAATGGATGCTACCAATAACATTTTGGAAAAATTTGAAGTGAAAGGCCCAATACCCCCATGCAAGTTTAGCTTTTCAAGATACTTTACAGAGTTAGGACATTAAAGTATTTGTTCCTCTATTGGAGCAACTCTTTCAACTAGTTGAAGGCCTAGTCACATCCCTTTGCCAAGTGCAGTTCAGATAGGCTCTGGGAATGAAAAGTACAGGATGCCATGAGAGTGAAAATAGAGGTGATAAATCTTTAATGGGAGGATCAAGGAAACTTCTCTGACCTTTGAAGTGAGACTTGATGCTAAATAGGCGTTTGCTATGTAAAGACTAAGGGTGAAGCATTCCTGGTAAAGGGAAAGGCCTGATCAAAAGCCTTGAGTCAGAAAGGCAGCACAGGGAAAGTTAGTGGGGCTGAAGCCTAGCTCAGAAGGAGAGATTGGTCTGACACAGTGCTGGAGAGAACACATAAAACTCTGGTTGGGGGCTTTAAGCTTTTTGGATTCTTCAAGTCCGGTAGAAGTCCCTGAAAGGTTTTAAGCAGGAAATTAACATTTTCTCCAATTTTTATTTTTAGAAAAATAACTTGTTACTAAGTGGCAAATAGGAAGCAAAAATGTTTATGGGGAGAAATTTAGGCCATTCTTGCTGAAATTCAAGAACGTTTATTTACTTTCTCTGTATAAATGAAGTGAAAAATACTACAGGAACACCACATGTGCTCAGTAACTGAGGGAGTGATATGGGGACATTAACAATACTTGAACAGCTGTTAATGTCTGTTGCCCTTAGGAAATCTATTTCATCAAGCATATAGTACTTCAACCCTTATTAACTTATTTCATAAGGCATTGTATATCTGACTGTGATCAATTCACTCGGTGCTACTCTGCTCTTTGCCTGAGCATAGGACAACTAACTGCTGCCTGTAGTCATAGATTATAAATGCACAATTAAAGACATTTATCATATCTCTGAAAATGCCTCTTCACCCATAAAATTGGCATCGTATCCTTAAAAAGATGCTTAAAATATATGCTGAGTTATAGCAAGTTACTGTTAAATTGTGCTCAGAAACAAAAATAGAATTGAAAAGCTAGAGGAAATTCTTTAAAGCATGGACTTTAGAATCAAACTGGAGTTTGAACTCTAGTTCTGCCACTTACCAGCCATTTGAACCCGAGTAAGGTACTTACCCTTTCTGAACCTCAGTTTTCTCATCTGGAAATAGGGATAATAATAACTACCTCATAAAGCTGTTTTTATACAAAACCAAATATGAAAAAGGCTTAGGATAGTGACTGACACATAAGCATTCAAAAACTAATATATACATAAATAATAAAAATGGATGCTATAGCTGACAAATGTGCTTATAAAGTCTACAATGCAAATTATTTTATAAAATATAAGTGGCCATATGAATATGCTAGGACAATATGCCTATTAGATTTCATACTCAAGATAACATAGTAAGTTTAAATATAGTTCTCTTTGCTTGGCTAGCTTAACATATTTGCATGTATAATTATTTAAATTTGTTTGTACTACCAAACTGGCAGGCAGTAAATTGCATTATCCAGACTTAAAATGTGAAGAGAATAAAAGGTCAAAGGTTCGTTTAATTCTAAGGCCTGATCTTTTTGAGGAATACAATGCACAATGTCAAAGAAATCTTTTGCCTTCTATTCTTTTGTACATCTAGTATCAGTTATATCATTTCTTTCTGAAACAGCCTTTTCACAAAACCATTATGTGATAAGCTCTTGTCTTGAAAAACCTCAACAGCTTCCTCAACACCTATATTTTAAATCCTGCTTAGAAGGGATTAAAATATGGTACTCCGTTAAGCTGTAAAACCAGCTTTTTGCTGTACAGTTGAGGGTTGGTTTGAATGTGTCATTTGACCTATATTGCTGCTCTGAATCTTCCTTGGTTGCCCCAATGATGACAGTTTCAATGAAGTGGGTGTTTGCAGCAGAGTTACTCCTAATAAGGTAGTAACACTATTGTCTTTCAGACATCATTCAGCCTGAAAAGTACTATTTTTCCCACCTAGAGCTATAAATGTCTGTAAAATCTTTTCTTCTGGCAGCAGAAGCAGTAGCAAAAAAAAAGTACTAGTAGATGTAACAACTTTCATAGTTTTGGAGTGTTGTGGTTCCAGGCTAAGAATCACCCATTCTTCCTTCAAAACTTGTATACAAAGAGCTGATAGCTAAATGGTGACAAAAGTACTTGATTTATTAATGTCTGGCAGTCATCCAATATGTACCAAAATGCAAGAGTTGCTATCAACAATAGGTGGATCAAGAGCATACTGCTCTGCCTGAGCCTAAAATAAGGCCTTCTGCTCCTTACCCATTAATTGAAAACCAATGGACCAGCAGTAGCTGATGATAAAGCATGAGTAAAGAAAAGGCAGAACTCATCCAAATAAGTTCCCTGTGGTATGTATAACACACACAGGCTCTACCTGCTTGTGTCTGAGGAACAGAAACCCCTCACCTGGTTCTTCTTTGAGGGAAACTAACCCAGCTCAGTAATACATTCTATGACCAATAAAAATAGGGATAATAACTTCTTGTTGGGACAGGTAAGATGGAGTAGTAAGGGGGCCAAATTGTACTACTTGAGATTAGAATGTGAAGAGAAGAATAGAAAGCTTCCTTCCTGCACAAATAAAGGTTATATGGATTCATCTAGAAACAGAAGTGAAAAAACAAAGCAATAGAACTATATTTTCTAAAGGCTGTAGAGTTAAGACAGACTATAATTCTAAAGACTAAATGTGAATACCCATAGTTCCTTAATTTGATTATATCTCCATTTAATTCATAGTTTTGAAGGAAATAACCCTTACATTAGATGGCACATTAATTACAAAATTCAACCCAATTTCTAAAATGTTAAAATTAAAAAAAAAAATTAAAAGGTCATTCTTAGAACAAGTATCTCTAATACTCTGTGAAGGCATTTTAATTCTATGCTATTGCACAGTTAAATTGAAAGATTTATAAAATTACTAGGCAGTATATCCCCTGTGTGATGGGAACTGCCATTCTCTCTTTCCTTTCTCTCCCTCCCTACTCTCTTTGTCTCCCTCCCGCCCACATTTCTCACTAAAGAACACCTTGCTAGCTGCAGGAAACCATCTGCCTTGGGAATAAGTTTACACTAGATTCAAACTACAGAGATTAACAGGTTGGGGGGAAAAAGGAAGAGAGGATTTCAAGTCAAGTAAGAGCATTATCCTGCCCACTCCTGGCAAAGTATTCTGCCAATGGCATAGTTGGATTCACACTGTGGGTTTAATTCTTTTCATTTAATACCTTGCGTAACCTTATAAAGCCAATAATAATAATAATAAAAACCCGCTGCTGGCACTGTTGAAAAGAGATAACTGATTTGTGTGGAATCTGTGGGAATTTTAGCCACTAACCAACATATTAAACTGGGTGCAACTAACACAGGTTAACAGTTTTCCCAAGGTAAAAAACTTGGCTTGATGTGAATAATCTTTGTACTCGTGAAATTTTATTTTATGATAATCATGTTAATTGATGTTTTGTGAAGAAAACTTATCTTAGATTATGTTATGGTTAATGACTATGAAAAAATAAAGAGTTGTGGCCTTTTTATTCTTTAATTTTTCTACACTTCCATTGCTCAAATGGTCAAGAATGTAATAGTGAAATATAGCACTTTTGTAAGGAGAGTGGTAATAGCCCAGGGTACATACAGTTTAAAAAAGGAAAGTGGTCTTACTCTGCTATATCTTAAAGGAATTTTTAAAATTACTGTTTTCATTAAAGATTCATCATTTTAAATGTGCATAGATTTCCAAGTATGAATTAAGTCTACTTCTGTCCTTAAGATTTCTTTGGATATAAATTGTGTTCAATTTCAAGTACTATTTGTATGTGAACACAATGTAAAATCTCTGAATACTCTGTGAAGGCATTTAAACCTTCATTCCTTTATGCTTCTTCAAAATTAAATTTGTATGTACTTCTTTGTATTTTTATATGTGTGCATTTAACTTCATCTACAATGTGGCCACTTAACATGATTATATTCCCTTTCATGCTTAGCACATGCCATGATAAGTATTCTGTACATATTTAGTATATAAGTAGAACAGTAACAGTCTTGTGTATGAAATCTGTATCTTCACTGTTTTTAAGGATCCAACTAGCTTTCTAGAACTGCAACAGAAGGAAAACTCTCAGAAGTCAAATGAGTGTGGAAATCATCATGCTCTTAGATGAGGAAGTACATCGTTGAATAACTTACATGCTGTTGCTACCTCAGTTTCTCATACAATAAGTACTTTGAATCCCGTTTTCAAGCTTCATTTTACCCTGCAACAGTATACAAAGATGAAAACCAATAATGTGATTTGCACATTTCAAAAAATTAGTGCCAAAGTTCATCAGCAAAGTGGTCATAAGACTCCAACAGGGACAAAGTGAGTGATTGTATTTAGGGCAAAGTAGCTCTGCAATATGAAATTTGTACATGCATTCCTTCTTAAAAAGAAGCAAAACAACCCTTTCCTGTGGAATTTCCACTTCAAGCTTCCATTCTCAGCACATACCAAACACTGTTGCCAATCCTGAAAGTAAAGGCAAGCATTCACATAAAGTCTTTTATTCCTGAAATTTAAAATACCTTTGGCAGGTTTAAATTCTCTGTTGATTCATTTCAGAACAGGATCATCTTTTTATATTTCTTTGACTTTTTATAAAAATTAATAGTTTAGTCAGGAATCAGTCATTTCCTAACCATCTTGGCCCTTTGCTCCCTAAAGTTTTAGAAACACTGTCAATTGGTTCAGTTCTTAAGAGTTGAAAACCCAGAGAAGACAATTATCAAAGAATTTGTTAAATCCTTTCTTGAAAGACTAAATTGACATTATCTACTACTTATATAAGGAGACTATATTGTGTATTAACCCTGAAATCAGTACGTGGAAAGCTTATTCTAGTGCATTTCGTTGGAATTTAAATTCATGACATTTGAAAAATATAAATTGTAATTAAACATTGAGTACTTCTTGAAGTTATTGCATACCTCTTAAGTATTCCATGGTAAATGTGACCTATAAATCTGATAAATTAAATTGTTGTGAGTAAATTTACTTTTACTCTCTGTGGAAACATTTGGATTACCCCAGTAGTAAAAATAACAGATTGATAATATAATATTATTTATTTTCAACTTTCACTTCAATTTATATGCCACCCAAATGCCAATGGATGAAAATCACATTTGATTGTCAAAGCTCATGGGGTAGTATACCCAAGATTTGTGCATTATATCATATGCAAAGTTTACATTAAGAAAGCATGAATATTGACCTCTAGTTAATGTTATGCCTTCTGATGTGTTTTATGGGTAAAGAGTTCTGATGTCTGCAACTTACACTGAAATAAAACGAAGTGATGGTTGGATGGAAGGATGACTAGATGGAGTATGTGTGATAAAGCAAGTATAATAAAATGTATTATAGAAAGTCTATGGGGGCTATATGGGTTTTCCAACTTTTCTATACTGTTACAACTTTTGTGTACTTTTCACATTTTTCATAATATGTGAGGAAAAAACTTAAACATACCTGAATTGTAATACTATAATCATGTATTAATATTAAAATACTGTAAATATCCATGCTTCATCAAAGCTCCTTACATTCAAAAAAGTTATTGGCTTTTCTTGTCTGGAAAGCATGTATCCATGTTTCCCTGAAAATAAGACCTACCCATAAAATAAGCCCTAGCAGGATTTCTAAGCATTTGCACAATATAAGCCCTACCCTGAAAATAAGACCTAGTGATGCTTGTGGCTACGCAGTGTATCTGCACAACCCATGCATTTCCTCACAGAGCAGTAAAGAAGACAAGCAGCCCTTCTCATCTGCCCCATCATGACAGCTACTATCCCAGAGGTGACCGGAAAGGTGCGGGCAGCCCCACCAACAAGGTCGGCTCCCCCTGTCAGGTCCCGGCCATCCTGTGCGTGCTGCAAGCTGAGGCTTTGAGGGGAAAATAACACATCCCCTGAAAATAAGACACCCCTAGGGTGTCTTCTTGAGGAAAAATAAATATAAGACCCTGTCTTATTTTTGGGGAAACACGGCAATAAGGATTTTTTTATTAAGTAACTTTGGATGTTTGGAAATTTAATTCTAAATTTAAGACATTGTACAGTACATTAATGTTTAAAGATAGATTGTTCTTTATTTTCTACTATTGATGGAACCATTACCTTCCAGTTGTTATTGAACAATTTCCTTAATGCTTTAGATATCCTTGGAAACATTCAATAACATTTTCAATTAGAAAGCTATAAAGAATCAATTTTACCTTTAGATTAATAGTTAAATTTTGTGTCGAATTCATGAAAAGCTTGGCATTTGTTTGGTAGCTTTCACTTTATTGTTTGAGAATAGTAATCGACTGAAACTTCTAAATGTTAACCCTGCAATTAAATTTCCCTGCTTCCTTCATAAATGTAATAATCTTTAAAAATATAGATCAAATAGTATTACTCTGATGACTTCCTGTAACCCTAAGGCAAAGAAAGATCTGAATTCTTTAACTTGGCGTACAAAATCCTTCATGACATGGCCCGTGCCTACCTCTGTATCCCACATCATTTTCTTTCCCATTTCACTATAGATTCAGGCCAAGCTGTCTCCTACTTAGAAGCTTTATAAACTAGGTGTTTCCCTGCATGGAATGTTCTTACTTCAGGTCTTCACTATATGGGCTTCTCCTTGTTTTTCAAATCTTAGTTTAAGTGGCACTTTCTCAGAAATGACTCCTATGACAAAACTAAAATAGTAACAGTCACTCTCAATCACTTCAACCTATTATAATTGTTGGTGTGGAATTTATACTCTGTAAAATAGTTCTTATTTTACTCATTTACTAATTTATTATCCATCTTCATATGCACAAAATAAGCTCCATTCTATCCCAAGAGCTTTGCCTGTTCCTGAATCTGAAATCTTTGAATGAATAAATGTGTGAAGGATGAAATAAATAGAAAGTGTACTATTGGTTTTCAAGTACCAGGTGATACTTAACTATTTCAAGTTGTGGGGCTACCAAAGATTTTTATTCTGATTGACACCTCACTGAGACAAACACTAGTGATATGGAATTTTTATATAGTCATATGTCACTTAATGACAGGGATATGGTATGAGAAATGCACTGTTAGGTGATTTTGTCATTGTGCAACATCATAGAGCATATTCTCACAAACCTAGATGGCATAGCCTGCTACACACCTAGACTATGTGGCATAGCCTATTGCTGCTAGGCTACAAACCTGCACTGTACTGAAAACTGTAGGCAATTATGACAGAATAGTAAGTATTTGTGTATCAAAACATACACAAACATAGAAAAAGTGCAGTCAAAATATGGTGTTATGTGGTCCATAATTGACAGAAATATCTTTATTCTGTGCATGACTATATCAGAACTAGGATGTGGTTGTTTCCATTGTATCACCTCCCTCTCATCTTTTTCCTTTACTGAAGTCACCATGGCAGTAGCAAATGTCTGGAACCAGACCTATAACACATCCCACTTGGTATATGTGACTTTTCTGAAAAACATTTGTCGAAAGGCAGCCAGATTGCTTGATGATTATTTAGTAGCTGTCTTTCTTCACTGAACAACAGTGAACAATATCTTTGATCTCTACCACCAAGAAACAAAGAGAACCCATCAGGAATTTAAACCCTGAAAATGATTTTCACATTGACTGATATACAGTTGTTTGCTTTTGAACCTCATCTGGTTTGCACAATGAATATTTACCAATTTATTTCAAATAAATATATTTTAAATCATTTTTATGGTTGGTAGGAAGAATTTGTAAAACAATCCTGTCCTTCTGTTATTGCTTCTGTTAAAGTTGTTGGAAGAGGACTTCTCATACTTTAACATAACAAATTGTTTTTCCTTTGTGTTCCAATGAAACAAAATGAAAGGAAGTAAGAAGGGGTATTTTGGTTTTGCTTATTTTATTCGCCTGAACCTATATCAAGAGTGAAAGCACAGAAAGTTTTTTTTTAACAAGGAATGTTAACTTGTATTCTTGGCAAGGTATCTTATCAAAAGCTTAAATAATGAAAGTGAGAGTCAGTATTCTGTAGACAGCTTAGTTCTACACTAGGCCCTCTGTCCATGCTCTTTGTTTTCCACAGTTAATGAAAATTTTATAGACAGAAAAGCTCTTATTAGTATTATGCTAACAGTCCTTACTCTAATCTTTCATGAACCCTGTGCCTAAATGTGAGAGAGAGATGGAGCCAGCAATTCAAAATATTATTACAGAAATCTCATCCTTGGAAGGGAGCAAGATGGCGGACGAATAACACCGCCAGACAGAGGGTCTCTGCAGAAAAGACCGATTCTAGCAGAAACTAGAGAAAAGAAGCAAGAAGACGAGCATACAGCGGACAAGGGCCGGAAGGAGGGGTACCTGAGACCCCGGGAGACTCCACGGGAGGAGGCTGCGGAGGAGAACTGGAGGCTGAGACCACCGGAGCAGCCCGGAGACCAGCGGCAAGGGTAGGTGGATTTGCTATTTCCCCTCCCCTGCATTCGGGACTGCTGGTGGGCTCCCCAGCGGGTGGAGAGACCTGCGGACATCAGCCCAGAGACTGCCGCCGCCTGCCAACGGTGAGCCTGTAACAGACGTGGCACCAGGTTCCCAACTTCCTCCGGGCACCTCCGTGTGCACGGAGAGCCGCGCGGCAGGCGCCATATTGCCTCCTCCCCCCCTCCGCCGACCCTACCCGCGGCTGCCCAGAGAGACAATACAGCCACCAGCCGGAGGCACCTCCAGGGAACGGGACCTTCCCGTTTGGGACCCCGCCCGCCCTCCCAGGTGCTGCTGGCACCTTGTTCCCAGGAAAACGGTGCCGACTCAGAGGCTGAGAGACATAGACCCAGCTTGGGCTCCCTGTGGGTGAATTAGGACCGGAAACCCTCTCCCTGGTGGGAATACAGTTTGAACTCTGGGACCCAGAGGTCGGACCTGCAGACCAGATCCCCTGCACCGAGGGCTAGCATTGCCCGGGGCACAGAAGGATTATACGTGAACAGCCTACTGAGGTCTGTGTGCCTCCAGGGGCGGATCGGCGTCCTAGAGGTCTGTGTGCCTCCAGGGGCGGATCGGGCGGAACGTCCCAGGAGGAGGCCGTGCGCCCAACCCAGGTGGCGTTCCTGTGCAGGGAACCTCCCCGCCGGCATCACAGTCCGGGGAGGCCTGGTGGCTTGTGGTCTGGCCTGCTGGCAGAGGCTCAGGAGTAGCTGCGGAGTTGGGGAGGGTGGAAAGAAGCGAGGCCTGCTGCAGACTGTGGGTCTCAGACAGCCCCACCCCCACACCCAGACTTTCTGGCTGAGCGGGACCATCCCAGCCCTGCCCTGACAGCAGAGAACAGAACTTTGACCCGTGCTAACGGCCTGAGGGCAGGCTTACCCAACCCAGCTCCGCCCAGAACGAGAGCTGATAACAGGACTCAAAATCAACACCATAGCCTGTTCCTCCAAGCAAACGCCACCTACTGACAGGGACGGCATCTTGCACAGCCTTTCCACGGCACCCACTGACTCAATATACAGGGAGTGGTCCAATTTCACCCACAGGCACCACCTAACGCCTCAGAAACTAAACAAGGTGTGTGAATACCCAAACAATAACCTAAGGAAAGAAACAACAACTGATCGACATGGGAAGAAATCAGCGAAAGAACTCAGGAAATATGAAGAACCAAACGGAAAACACATCCCCAAGGAGGAGCACCAGCCCCCTAGAAACGGACACCGACCAAAATCAGGCAACCAATATGACAGAAAAGGAATTTCGTATGTGGATCATAAGAACACTCACCCAGCTGCAACAACAACTCAATAACCAACACCAAGAAAACACAAAAAACCTCCAAGAAATGGAACAAAGGTTCAACAAAGAGATTGACACAGTGAAGAAAACTTTAACCGAAGTCCTGGAGATGAAGAATCAACTCAGAGAACTACAAAATACTGTGGAAAGTCTCAAGAACAGGGTGGATCAAGCAGAAGAAAGAATCTCAGAGCTTGAAGATAACACCTTCCAATTAAATAAATCAGTCACAGAAATACAGCAGAGAAACAAGAGAAAAGATCAAAGTCTACAAGAGCTGTGGGATTATGTGAAAAAACCTAACGTGAGGGTCATAGGTTTAGCCGAAGGGGAGGAAGACAGCACTCAAGGGCTGGACAAGCTTTTTGAAGATATAATAGAGGAAAATTTCCCAAGTCTTGCTCAAAATCTCGATATACAAGTTCAAGAAGCCCAGAGGACCCCTGGGAGATTCAATGCAAACAGGAAGACGTCACGTCATGCAGTCATCAGACTGACCAAAGTATCAACTAAAGAGACCCTTCTAAGAGCTGTAAGACAAAAGAAGCAAGTGACATACAAGGGAAAGCCAATTCGAATAACATCAGACTTCTCTAATGAGACTTTACAAGCAAGGAGAGACTGGGGCCCCATTCTCACTCTTTTGAAACAAAACAATGCCCAGCCTAGAATATTATTCCCTGCAAAACTAAGCTTCATATATGAAGGAGAAATAAAAACATTCGCAGACAAGCAAAGGCTCAGAGAATTCACCAAGACAAGACCAGCCCTACAAGAAGTACTTAAAACAGCGTTATGCACGGAACATCATAATAATAATCCACGGATATAAAAACAACCAAAACCCAAAGATATTAAAGGCCAGATATTACAATGGCTCAAGACACAAATCATAGCAACAACATCCAACCCAACAGAATGATCAGTAATCTACCTTACCTATCAGTTCTCTCAATAAATGTGAATGGCTTAAACTCTCCACTCAAGAGACATAGGCTGGCTGAATGGATAAGAAAATACAGGCCAAGTATATGCTGTCTTCAGGAAACACATTTAACCTGCAAGGATGCACATAGACTAAAAATAAAAGGGTGGAGATCAATATTCCAAGCAAACAGAAGCCAAAAGAAGGCTGGTGTGGCAGTTCTAATTTCAGACGATTTAGTTTTTAAACCAACAAAAGTAGTAAAAGACAAAGAGGGTCATTATATAATGGTGAAGGGCACAGTCCAACAAGAAGAGATAACAATTTTAAATATATATGCACCCAACTTAGGTGCACCCAGATTCATAAAGCAAACCTTACTGGAGCTAAGCAAATGGATTAATAGCAACTCCATAATCGCCGGAGATTTCAACACCCCACTGACGGCACGAGACAGATCCTCCAAACAGAAAATTAATAAAGAAATAATGGACTTAAACAAAACTCTAGAACAATTGGGTCTGACAGACATCTACAGAACATTCTACCCAAAATCCACTGAATATACGTTCTTCTCATCAGCTCACGGGACATTCTCTAAGATTGACCATATCCTAGGACAAAAAGAAAATCTCAAGAAATTTAAAAAAATAGAAATCATACCATGTACCTTCTCAGATCACAGTGGAATAAAACTAGAAATCAACCCTAACAGAAACTCACATTTCTACACAAAAACGTGGAAATTAAACAACCTCCTACTAAATGATTACTTCGTAAATGAAGAAATCAAGACGGAAATAAAAAACTTCTATGAAGAAAACGACAATGGAGAGACAAGTTATCAACTCCTCTGGGACACAGCTAAAGCAGTTCTGAGAGGAAAGTTTATCTCCATAAATGCCTATAACCAAAAGGCAAGAAGATCACAAATAGACAATCTAATGAAACGACTCAAAGAGCTGGAAAAAGAAGAACAGACCAACCCCAAACCCAGCAGAAGAAGTGAAATCAACAAGATCAAATCAGAACTAAACGAAATTGAAAACAGGAAAGCTATTCAGGAGATTAATAAAACAAAAAGTTGGTTCTTTGAAAAAATAAACAAGATTGACACGCCGTTGGCTAAGCTAACGAAAAGCAGAAAAGAGAAATCTCTAATAAGCTCCATCAGGAATAAAAAAGGAGATATCACAACTGATCCCAAAGAGATACAAGATACAATTTATGAATTCTACAAAAATCTTTATGCACACAAACTGGAAAATGTGGAGGAAATGGACAAATTTCTAGAAACACACAGCCTCCCTAGGCTCAACCAGGAAGAAATAGATTCCCTGAACAGACCAATCTCAACAGCTGAAATAGAAACAGCAATTAAAAATCTCCCTAAAAAGAAAAGTCCCGGTCCAGATGGCTTCACACCTGAATTTTACCATACTTACAAAGAAGAACTAGTACCTATCTTGCAGAAACTATTCCACAACATCGAGAAGAACGGAAACCTCCCCGACACCTTTTATGAAGCGAATATTACCCTGATACCAAAACCAGGAAAGGATGCAACAAAAAAAGAAAACTACAGACCAATATCCCTAATGAATATAGATGCAAAAATTTTCAACAAAATCTTAGCTAACCGAATACAGACACTTATCAAAAAAATAATCCACCACGACCAAGTGGGCTTCATCCCAGGGATGCAGGGATGGTTCAACATACGTAAATCTATAAATGCAATTCACCACATAAACAGAAGCAAAAATAAAGATCACATGATCCTTTCAATAGATGCAGAAAAAGCTTTTGACAAAATTCAACACCCTTTCATGATACGAACACTTAAGAAAATAGGCATAGAAGGGACATACCTAAAAATGATACAAGCCATATATGACAGACCCATAGCCAACATCATACTGAATGGGGAAAGATTGAAATCATTCCCACTTAGAACTGGAACCAGACAAGGCTGCCCACTATCTCCACTTCTGTTCAACATAGTGCTGGAAGTCTTGGCTACAGCAATCAGACAGGAAAATGGAATCAAAGGTATCCAAATAGGGGCAGAAGAGATCAAACTTTCACTGTTTGCTGATGATATGATATTGTATCTAGAAAACCCCAAAGATTCAACCAAGAAACTCCTGGAACTGATCAATGAATTTAGTAAAGTCTCAGGATACAAAATTAATACACAGAAATCAGAGGCATTCATATACGCCAACAACAATCTAATTGAGAACCAAATCAAAGACTCAATTCCCTTCACAATAGCAACAAAGAAATTAAAGTACCTAGGAATATATTTAACCAAAGAGGTAAAAGACCTCTACAGGGAGAACTATGAAACACTGAGGAAGGAAATAGCAGAGGATGTAAACAGATGGAAATCCATACCATGCTCGTGGATCGGCAGACTCAATATCATCAAAATGTCTATACTACCCAAACTGATCTACAGATTCAATGCAATACCTATTAAAATCCCATCAGCATTCTTCACAGATATAGAAAAAATAATTTTACGCTTCGTATGGAACCAAAGAAGACCCCGAATATCAAGAGCAATTCTAGGCAACAAAAACAAAATGGGAGGCATTAATATGCCAGATATCAAACTATACTACAAAGCTGTAGTAATTAAAACAATATGGTATTGGCACAAAAACAGGAATATTGACCAGTGGAACAGATGTGAGAATCCTGATATAAAACCATCCTCATATAGCCATCTCATCTTTGACAAAGCAGACAAAAACATACGCTGGGGAAAAGAATCCCTCTTCAATAAATGGTGCTGGGAAAACTGGATAGCCACCTGTAGAAGGCTAAAACAGGACCCACACCTTTCACCTCTCACAAAAACCAACTCACGCTGGATAACAGACTTAAACCTAAGATATGAAACTATTAGAACTCTAGAGGAAAAAGTTGGAAACACTCTCCTAGACATCGGCCTGGGCAAAGAGTTTATGAAGAAGTCCCCAAAGGCAATCACAGCAGCAACAAAAATAAATAAATGGGACATGATCAAACTACAAAGCTTCTGCACAGCCAAAGAAATAGTCATGAAAGTAAACAGACAGCCTACAGAATGGGAGAAAATTTTTGCATCCTATGCATCCGATAAGGGACTGATAACTAGAATATACTTAGAACTCACGAAAATTAGGAAGAAAAAATCAAATAACCCCATTAAAAAGTGGGCAAAGGACTTGAACAGAAATTTTTCTAAAGAAGACAGAAGAATGGCCAACAAACATATGAAGAAATGCTCAACATCTCTAATCATCAGGGAAATGCAAATCAAAACCACAATGAGATATCACTTAACCCCAGTGAGAATGGCCTTTATCAAAAAATCTCCAAACAATAAATGCTGGCGTGGTTGCGGAGAGAGAGGAACACTCCTACACTGCTGGTGGGACTGCAAACTAGTTCAACCTCTGTGGAAAGCAATATGGAGATACCTTAAAGCGATACAAGTGAATCTACCATTTGATCCAGCAATCCCATTGCTGGGCATCTACCCAAATGATCCAGTGACACTCTACAAAAAAGACACCTGCACTCGAATGTTTATAGCAGCACAATTCATAATTGCAAGGCTGTGGAAACAGCCTAAGTGCCCATCAATCAAAGAATGGATTAATAAAATGTGGTATATGTCCACCATGGAGTACTATTCAGCTCTAAGAAACAATGGTGATATAGCACACCTTATATTTTCCTGGTTAGAGCTGGAACCCATACTACTAAGTGAAGTATCCCAAGAATGGAAAAACAAGCACCAGATATATTCTCCAGCAAACTGGTATTAACTGAGTAGCACCTAAGTAGACACATAGGTGCTACAGTAATAGGGTATTGGGCAGGTGGGAGGGGGGAGGGGGGGCGGGTATATACATACATAGTGAGTGAGATGTGCACCATCTGGGGGATGGTCATGATGGAGACTCAGACTTTTGGGGGGAGGGGGGGAATGGGCATTTATTGAAATCTTAAAATCTGTACCCCCATAATATGCCAAAATAAAAAAAAAAAAAAAAAAATTAAAAAAAAAAAAAAAAAAAAAATATTATTACAGTAGCAATTTTTTTTTTTAAAAAAAATAAGCATTTCTCAAGAAAATAGTAAGAAAAGTGCTTAGCCTGAAATAGGTATCTATGATATGTGTTCTCTTGTTATAAAGCAATCAGACTGATTTTTTGTGTGACTTAGAATTGGTTTCTGCACTTTATAGATTTGGTACATGGAGGCACTTTGACTTAAGCATTGTATCAATATTATAACCCTTTCCATTTATCTGGAGCATCATGTATAGTGTATATTAGCTTCAACTCATATCTAAGAAATTAATTTCTAAGTATAAAAAATAGCACTTGAAAGTAAGGTTAGAAACTTGATCAAGAATTTCTTTGACAAATCCAACTGTTTGGATTTCCAAGGAAATACCAGCTAATAGCTGTGCTATGACATCATTGGATGTTTTGGAGTTGTAAGCTTTTGGAAAATGTGTGTGCAAATAAATAAGCACTACTGAATAAGTATTGTAACTATTGAGATAAATTGTTTAAACTTGGTTAGCATTAAATCAATTAAAGAAATGGCTTACATTACTCCATTTTTTTCTTTTCTAAACGGTGTTTCTTTAACAGTTAATTCTAAGAAAGCTTGGAACCATTGCCATTTTATTTCTCTCCTGTCACCGTGATTGAGCCCTACTTTGTTAGAAAGTCTGACAGTTGAGTACTTTAAACTGTAAAGACTAACATTAGAGGAAAAATTTTCAATTCAATTTGGTAACAAGTGCCATGTATAACAATATTTAGCATTTAAATAGTTCTCTTTCCAGACAAATCACTTATTTTTATGGTATTATAACTCTAGTTCTTAGTATGTATAAATGATTCATTTTAAATTATGAAAATATTTTCTTCCAAACTCTGTTATTAAAATTAGTAAGTCTAAAGTATAACTTTTGAGCAATATTTCATTCACTATCATTAATAAGTATTTAACCTCCCTGTTTCAAATTAGTTATAATTAGTTAGCTAATGATGTATAAATTATTAAATCAAACTTTGTGATTTTATTTGGATAAGTATTGTATTGTTAATTTAAATGATTAAAATGCAATTGAATTGTTATTCAATATTTAATATTTTATTGCCTATCAAAAATAAATAGACACACAAACTTATTTTTCATTATTACGTGTGCTATGTTTAAAATAAAATTGGATTTGCATGTATGAGTATATG
Organism: Microcebus murinus; assembly: GCF_040939455.1. NCBI lineage: Eukaryota > Metazoa > Chordata > Mammalia > Primates > Cheirogaleidae > Microcebus > Microcebus murinus. The sequence goes on from NC_134136.1 coordinate 103,563,475, forward strand.
CATTTATACCTAGAGACATTCTGAAAATATTTAATATTTCTCCTTAAATAGTAAGTTTTGTAATTTCTTTCATATAGGTAAATAAATCCTAAGTTCTAGTTACATGCAGTGTGTACATAAATTCATTAGAGAGAGGTATAATGGAATATATAACTTGCATAGTCTTATTTGTATTACCATAAAATCATTTCATTTTGCTCTTATTTGCAAAATTTTGCTATAGGTACTCCTCAATTCTAAAGAATTCCTTATCTTTAAAAAAATATGTCTTATAATTTCCTTGCACCTTAATACTGAAAAAAACAAATTTAAAAATTTTCTTGATCATTGTTATTTTACTGAAAATAAATGTCTGCTTTTGTGTTTTTATTGATAGGGATAAATACATCTTCAAATTCAGGTACTAGTATTTTAGGGAAGTAATATGCTACTGTTTTCTGGTTCCTTTTAAATGGTAGTAATAAACAAACAATTAGCTTAAATATAAAGAAACTTAGTAAAGGGAAAATTTCTTCATGGGTCCCTTGAGAAAGACCTATTTAGCTTTTTATGTTTCTCATTTTTAGCATTGAGTATATAACTGTCTCTATAATTTTTTTTACAATTCAGCTTATCTGTAATGCTAACAGGTAAAGTAGGAAAAACAATCATTAAGAAAAATAAAACAATGGGAAAAAATTAGAAAGGGAAAACTCAGCCCCCAAATAACCTAAATATCTAGATTATTTCCTTATGATATTTTAAATGTTCCCTATGACTATTTTTATTTTCAAAATGCCAAAGTTATCACAAAATCTAAAGCTAATACTGCTAATCTTTCCCCTTCAATCATATACCTAATCATTTACTCCTAAATGCTTGGTCAAAGTATCTCCTTTTTGTTCATATCCCAAACCTTATTCTTTTCTCTGTATGATTTGTTGGATGAATTAATAATAAGAGTTAATTAATTAATTCCAAGAATTGGTATTTCTTAGATTTCCAGGGCATTTTCTTTAAATGTGCCAACATGTGTTAACTATTTCCTTTTCATTATTTATTTATTTATTTATTTTTATTTCAGGGTATTATGAGGGTACAAACATTTTGGTTACATTGTATGTAACCCAAGCGAGGGTTAGAGGCATGCCCTTCCCCTCTGCAATGCTCACCGTGTCCTTCAGTTGTGAGTTTACCCCCCCCCCACAACCTCCTAATCCCTGGAGAATATTACTACCGTGTGAGCACCGTAGTGTTAATTAGTCAGTACCAATTTGATGGTGAGTACATGTGGAGCCCATTCTTCCGATCTTGTGATACCTCACTTCGGATAATGGGCTCAAGCTCAATCCAGGAAAATATAAGAGGGGCTAGATCACTGTCGTTTCTTATGATTGAGTAATATTTCATTGTATAGGCTATAGGCTTTGTGTAAGTATCTATAGATTTTCAGTTAGAATTTATACATCTTAATTTGTATTGGTTTGGTTTTACTGATCCAGGCCCTCATTGTGTGGGTATAGTTTGGAGGAGCAAGCTTTTTGCACTGGAATTCTCTCCTCTATTCCAGCTAAGTAGCCACCATGATATTTACCAGAACATTCAGTTTTCTGAAACTGTGTAGACACTGTTATAAAGACACTGTATAGAGATACTGTGGAAGAGTGTCTCTGACCATTGTCCCTATCCTGTAATTAAAAATAGCTGATAATCAATCAATAGGTTTATTTTCTTCCATCATTCAAAAAGAGTTCCACAGTAATTGTTTCCTCTTGAAAGACAATTTTGTCAGTTAAGAAAAATGAATTTGACAGGGTGAAATACTCTAAGTATAAATAAATAAATGTTAAACCACATTGGAAAATTCATCACCATGGTACTTTGAGTATAGTCCATTACCCCATATCTAAAAGTGATCTTGAAATTTTTTAGTTGTTAGTGTAGATATTTCACTTCCTTGACATTAAAAACTCTTTTCTTTTCTTCCTGCCTTATTGAGATATTATTCATATGCCATATACTTCACACATTTAAAGCATACAATTCAATGGTCTTTAGTATATTGACAGAGTTGTGCAGCCATCACCATAATCAATTTTACAATATTTTCATCATCCCAAAATGAACCACTGCATCCATTAACAGTTTCCTCTCATTTTGTCCCTAACCCTCCCCCCTCAGCTATCGACAACTATTATTAATAATTTACTGTCTTTCTCCATATATTTGCCTATTCTCCACATTTCATGTAAGAGGAATAATACAATAATGTAGTGTTTTATGATTGACTTTCTCCACTCATCACAGTATTTTTAAGTCTCATACATATTGAAACATGTATCAATACTTCATTACTTTTTATTGCTGAATAATATTCCATTGAATGGATATACCACATTTTATTTATCTGTTCATCAATTGATTGTCATTCAGGTTGTCTCTACTTTTTGCCTATTTATAATGCTGCTATGAAAATTCATTTATAAGTTTCTGTGTGGATGTATATTTTCATTTATCTAGGAGTGAAAATGCTGAGTCATATGGTGACTCCACATTTAACTTCTGAGGAACTGTCACACTTTTCAAACAGGATGCCCCATTTTACATTCTCCTCAAGTAATGTATAAGGGTTCTAATTTCTCCACCTTCCTCACCCACACTTGCTATTATCTGTCTGTCATTTTGATAATAGCCATCTTAGAGTGTGTAAAGTGATATTTCATTATGGTTTTGATTTGCATTTCTCTGATGACTAATGATGTTGAGCATATTTTCATGTGCTTATCACCTATTTGTATATCTTCTTTGGAGACATGCCTATTCATATGCTTTGCTCATTTTTAAATTGGGTTTTCTTTTTGTTATTATTGCAAGCATTCTTTATATATTCTAGGTATAAGTCCCTTATCAAATATTTGATTTGCAGTTATTTTTAACAGTTCTGTAGATTGTCTTCTCACTTACTTGATGGTATCCTTTGAAGCACAATAGTTTTTAATTTTGATGAAGTCTAATTTATTTATAATTACTTTAGGTTGTTACTTTTGGTGTCATATCTAAGAGATCACTGCCTAATTCAAGGTCACAAAAATTTGCTTCTATATATTATTCTAAGTTTTGTTATACTTTGGGCCCTTAAATTCATCTCTTTGATCCATTTAGAGTTAAATTTTGTACATGGTATGAGGTAAGGGTCCAACCTCATTCTTTTAGATAGATAGATAGATAGATAGATAGATAGATAGATAGATAGATAGATAGATAGATAAATAGATAGATATAGATATAGGTATCCAGCTGTCCCAGTGCCACTTGTTGAAAAAATTATTCTTCCTCCCATTGAATTTCCTGGTACTCTTGTCAAAAAACAATTGATCATAAAAGTAGGATTTATTTCTGGACTCTCAATTCTACTCATTGATCTATATGTCTATCTTTATACCAGTACCACACTGTTTTGATTAATAGGACTGAGAGAATGTTAAATAGCATATGAGGAGGCAGTAGCTTTGGGCTTCCCTGAGTGTCTATGTCTTTCAAAACCATATTAGGTGTTCTGCCTTGAAACAGTTACAGGAATTATTGACTCTTGTATGACATGAGGCTTAAAAGCCAGGTGACCCCCATATCTGGCCAGTGTTGAAATTGGTTTATCCTCTTAAGGATCAAGGAGAATTTCTTATGAATGACTATATAGACCGTTAAACAGATTCTCATCGAACAGGAATACCTAATGCTGGCATGCTGTGCTTCTGTCTTCTATTCCTCAGAATGAATCTGATGCCAAGTATAGGCTGTGGTGGTCTTGTGGGTCCTAACATTCAGCAGATACAAAGAGGCAGGCTAGGTTTGGGCCTAGACGTATAAGCAGACTGTTAAAGAATTTAAGCTGCTTGGCATTTGTCTGTGAGGAACTGCATTTCACATATACTTACACAGTGTGTTTGTAATTAGGCAAATGTAGGTCACCTGCATTGATTTGCTGTGAACTAATTGAGCTACATTGAGCAAATCCCTTAACCACTGAACCACAGCTTCTTCAACTATAAAATTGAGAGAATTGTAAATTATATTCTCTATGGTTTATGCTGAATCAACCATTCTATGACTTCTATAAGATTGTTCACACTGTAGTTTGACACTCTTACATTCCTGAAAACATAAGGAGTGAATGTTTCGTATGTTTTTCTCTATGGAAAAAATATTATAGAGAGAACATTCTCATGGTCAGAAACTGATAATATGCTACTGTATGATTATTGGAACTCTGTGAATATTGAAAATTCTTGTTTTATGTGTCCCTGAATATAATGTAATAGCATAATAACTATTTCTATATACATATGTATATGTGTATATGTATGTATGTATACATATATATTGTTATGACAATGCTTTTGATTGAAAGACAAGGAGATCTTAACTGTGAGTCAGTGGTTTTAACTTTTGCTATGCTACTAACTTATGTGTAACGATAGGTAACAAACACTTCCTTTGAACTTTAGTTACCTCCTCTTCACAGTAAAAGTTTTGTCTCATACGAGTTCAGATTTTTCTTTCAACTTTAAAATTATGTGATTGATGACATCAGATTCTTCATATCGACACATGCTTCTTTGACTATTTAGGCCAAAGAAAGTATCTACCTCTCATACAAATTTTCAGAGAATTTGCCAAATTGAATTTTCAAGGCATTCCTTTTCAGAAACATGACCTGCAACGAACATCCTTTTACATGTTTTTCCTTTTCTTTTGGCCCTAACACTATTAATCTTAGCCCCATGATGTGACATAGTCACTTATGCAGCATCCTGTGTACAGTTGATGAAAAATTTTATCAATATGAAGTATATGAAAGATTGCCAGTTTGTTTATTTATTCATTTGTTGTCATGTCTTTGGAAAGATATTAATGTATATACCTGTATACAAATTTACTTTCTGGAAACAAATAACATTTGACCATTTGTTGGTGTTTATATTGCATAATTACTCTGAGTTCTCTCACCCTAGAGAGCACAGAAACTTGTACTCTAAACAAAACATCCGAAAATATTATTTGTCATGATGTATAGATACATCATATCTTGGCATGAGGTAAAATCTCTTCGTTTTGTTGGATCCTTGGGCTGTGGGGCTGACCAGTTTTTCCTTTCCTACCTACTTGATTAAAGAAACTCTCATAAGGTAGAAAATGAAAGGGACTGAGTCAAGAAAACAAAGTGTGGTTTGTTTAACTGCCATTTTGGATAGTGTTAGTAGTTGCACTTTCCAAAACATTAAAAATTAGTGACAGAGGCAGGAAGAGGAGAGCAAGCATCTTTTTCATCAATACAGTCTTTTACGGTGTCTACATGCTATTCTGTAGCCTGGCATATGGATTTAAAAATCATGGTTACTACCATCACTCAAGTATCTCAGGCCAAACAGGGCATTTACCATATTTCATAGATCCAAAGATGCACTTTTCCCTCTAACATTTAACATCTCTGAAATTGGGAAATATCTTACCATTTTACAATTAATTGGCAGCAATTTTCTTGCTTGCTTGAACATAAAATAACACTGAATCTTACTGTCAATGTGTCATGGATTCAGACAAATTTGGTATGTTCAAAGGCAAATTTAGATAGGGAATGACAGACTGCAAATTCCAAAGTGTGTCACAGGCTTATCAGATAGGAATATAGCCCTCAGAAATTTACTGGTTAATCAGCCCATCGTAATTGAGGTTTGAGTATACACATATGTGCATTTTAAGTTTTGTCTTCTACTTCAAAGCAGGTGCAGTTGCACAGCATGAATTCAATACTCATAGTAAAGAGTCCCTTTAAAAGACTATCTTTTTATATTTAATATGTGGATACAGAAATAACAGAAAAGATAAATATGCTCTCCAAATGCAAAGAAAATTACATTCGTATAAATACCTCTTATTACCGTTTCCTCAGCTCTGCAGAAAATATGAAGCAGGTTGGAATGTTCATTTTATGTGGCTCTCAAGGTACTGTTCTCATAAGGGTAAAATGAGAAACAGTAAATTATTTTGAAGTTTAGTAATAAGAGCAAAAAAGACATATATTTATGAGAGTAGAAATATTGAGTAGCATTTGGCCAAAGGATCTCGAAACTCATTTGAATTGATTTCCCTTAACCAGTGTAAATAAAAATGATTTATCAATAAAAGTCGATTTCTAAAAGTTTTTTTTTTTTTCCTGTTTTTACTGATCTCTTCAGAAGTGTTCCTTTTCTTATGAACAGTTTGGAATATGGTCTTCTTATCAAATAAAACTGTCGGCACCTTGCAATATCATAAATGGTTTTCTTTCTAGAAGTTTTAGCAGATGTCATTATGTGTCATTCTAGACAAATAAGATGTGTTTGGCTCAAGTGTTTTAGAAATCTCTAAGGAAAGAAATAACCTGTTGATTGTATTATGACTTGCTTGAGGAAATAGAAAGTCACAGCCATTATAATTAATGCTAAGTCTCTGCCAGTCATATTTGATTATGTGGCGTGCTCGCCTTTGGCCCTCTCTCTGCCATTTTGAGGAGCAGGTAAATATAGTCAGATGATCTCTACCCATTGCTCTTTGGATGTATCTGCATATGATGAGAATTATCACAACATGACCAATCAATGTACCAGAGATTTTTCATAAATGTCTCATGTCATGAATGGAGAATTGAGTTGAGCTTGAGTGAAAACTGGCTTTTCCCCACTCAGGATAAGATAAGCCACTATATATTTTGTTTTCTTTTACTTTTTCTTCTTTTTTTCTTTTACTTTGAATTTGTTTATGGTACTGACCCAAGCATGTATTTAAAGTAGTAATAGTTTTAATAGTTTCAAATAGAAAAAAAATATTTGGAACCCCATTCTAATGTGAAAATATATCAGTGAGTGGCATCTTCCATTGAACAGTTGTAGATATATACTAGCCTTAGCAAGCAAGACGATTTCTTTTTCGTTTTATTCAACAAATATTCATATATGTACCAGTCATTGTGTAAAACTCTGGAGAATGGTCAGCATTTTCAAAGCGTAGAGATATAAGTGTTTTGATTTTGACTCATCACTCCTTTTACCAACTCCCTACAAGATGTTTATTAAAGTCAAATGAAATTGGTAGATTTAAAGATATTTACAAGGCAGAAGACAATTTGGAGCCTTCAAACATCACCTTTCGGTTCCCCTTTTATGAAACTTCCATCTAATCTAGATCCATCTCAACTGACCTCCATCTGATTGGCTGTAGAAGAGAAACAGGCTCTGTACTGAGTAAACATGTCTGTACTTCAATATCAGCACTATTTAAAAGGGGGTGAAAGTGAATAAAACACTTGAGGAAGCTGCTTTAAAATTTTTAGTGTGTTCCCCTTTACAAATGCAAACTTATTAAAATTGTACTTCAATGGAAGTGACCACAGTATCTAGTTTGGCTGCACTGAAACTTTCAGACATATATCATATACTTTCTCCTTATGCTCAAGAGAGGGATTACATCATTTGCATAGAAGTCCTTTTATTTCTAATATATTATAAATTTTAAAGGGAAATATCATGTTTTAAAAAGTTTTATTGTGCAGAGAGTAACTATGCCATCCTCTTGCATGCAATAGGTCTTTAAAAAATCAAATTAAATAAAAGTACTACTGACTTCTGTTCTTGGTGGCCTCAGAGACTAAACACTTGAGTCTGCAAAATTTGCAGGACAATCATGTAGAAATTGAAAGAAAAATGCTTCTAAAGATGCAGAGTAAAACTAGGAAGATAAGATGGGGAAGAGACAATGACAGCTCAAGAGGATTTCGTATACTGAGATGAAATCTAGCTTGTCCAAAGCCGTAATGAATTGCCATGAGGACATATTGGCCAGCTTGTCACTAGAAGTGTTCAATCAGTCTGGACAAGCATTTGAGAGGAATTTTCTAGAGAGGACTTAATCATTTATGGCTGATCTACTTGACTTTTTCTTTTTTTAACCCCTGAATCTTGATTATAAGGAAAATAAATATAACATACAATTTGTATTGTCTGTATTACAAAATTAACTATATATGTATGAATATATACTAAAAACAAAGACATGTATACAATATAGCAACATTCCATTAGAGGTAATTTTCTTCATAAACTATACCCATTTTAACAATTTTGAACCAAGAAAGTGGTGAAATACACAAATATGGTGTCATTGAAGCCCCTTTTTAATTTCTAGGAAGCAGCCCTTAATTATTTATTCAGTCTTTTGATAATTTCACATATAATTCTAACATGCATAGTTTACTGTTTTTCATGTCTCAATAAAGAAGCTGACCATAATAAAAGATAGTGGGAACTTCGCTGCATATAGCAGTATGAAACATTAATAGCAAAAAAGTTCATAATTAGAGAGAATTACAAAGTTTTATGATAACTTAGAGGCACCAGATGAAAGAGAAAGCTTGTTCTGTGCAGTCCCAGGGGAAAGAATTAAGAAAAATGGGGTCAAAGCTGAAGTAAGTACAGGTTTCTGTTGAATATAAGGAAGATATTTTTAGCATGAGTTTTTTGAAAATGGACAATTTTGCCTCAAGTAGTTTCCTCTTACTTGATATTTTCAAGCACAAAATGGAAAACCACGTAACAAATGAAACAGGAAAGTGACTCCCAGTGCTGTGAACCACTTGAAGTCCAAGTGGGTCCTTGGCTTCACACAAGAAAGAATTCAGGAGCGAACCAACAGTATAAAGTGAAAGCGAGATTTATTCAGAAACTATAGAAAGTCTACTCCATAGACAGAACAGAGGCAAGCTTTCCCTGCAGAAGAGAACTCTGGCCTTTTGGTTCCTGTTGCCCTTCTGTGTAAGCAACAGCTTAAGTCTACCTAAACAAGGGGCAGAATATTCATGGAAGGGGTGGTGTTTCACCATCTTGGTTCTAACCAGTTGGAACTTGCCCTGTCTCCATTCTGTTTTGTTGAGGGTAGTTTGAAACTTTGTTTTGAGAC